>NC_087166.1:2977500-3012500 GCF_035594125.1 Scylla paramamosain
ACTGTGCAGCTGAATTTATGTGCTTTGTTCAAATTCCTTAAGGTGTAATGCCAAAGTTGAGTGGGAGACAATATATTAGACATGGTAAGGAGAGGTACATGCGCAAACACACACACACACACACACACACACACACACACACACACACACACACACAGAACCATAACAAAGAAGACCACCTGAAAGGAATGAAATAGTTCGCCACTCAGCTCCGTCATCAAAAAAAAAAAAAGAACAGCGAGGGAGAAAGAGAGAGAGAAAGAGAGAGAAAAAAAAGAGGGAGAGAAAGCTCACCATCCGCTGAACAATCGTACAAGACAAACATGAACAGCAAGTGCAGCAAAAAACATCAACACTGTTTTTCCAGTGACTTTCTTCTCCACCTCCTTCTCTTGCCTCTCTTGCTCCCTCTCGACGCCCATTCCCAGTGGTGTTAAGCCTTACATCTCAACTTCTATACATTATGGACGGAAATCACAAAACGATTAGTTCTCCCCCTTGAAGTGGATCGTTCTCAAAGTTGGAGCACTACTTAATCGGGGGGACATCAGACTTCGACTTACGAGATAACTTGGTCTGAACTTTACCCACCTCGGGATAGCGATTCACCGTAACCCCGTTTGGTCGATCACACTTCCCCGGCTGATCAAGATGACGACCGTAAGATGGGCTGCCTGCCACTCCCGAGGCCGTCCGGGGGAAAATACGTGTTTCCTGACGCTTCGGGAGGGGGATTCACAAGAGGAGGAAGGAGATGTGTCTGGCTCAGCACGAGAGGGGGAGGGCGGGACTCGAGCACTCAGGGACAGTGGTAAAGTGAAAGCGACGCGGCTACTGGAAGGAAAGAAAGATAGGGAGAAAAATACTTCACTGCTCAGCTCGCATCTTTTCCTCACAGTTCCACATCTCAAGTGCGTGGGGCTTTTTCTCCCTCCTCCCTCACAACACGCGCCCTCACATGTAAATTTCTACCGATTCTCAATCATGGAGGTAATCCCACATTGGTTAGGGATTGCATTAAGCCCCTCGCCTCCACACAATTTGTATGATTATTATGGTCTTCCGAAATTAATACTGGGATTGTTGTCCAACGTATTTTACCTTTTGTTGGGGGATGAAAGTATGGTCGCCTCCAGTGCGTATTGCGTATCGCTGCCGCCCCAAATCCCTATATGACCTGTGTAATTCCCACGTATAAAATATGAGGGTATTCCATATGCCCTCTTGCTTGAAATATACACTCATAACTAAGGCCGGCATTTAAACTTGGCGACACACGCTCTGGGGGAGGAAATGATAGAAACCCAGATATATACACACAAGCGGCGCGCGGAGCCGTGGGGGAAATGGGAAGAGATGGAAATTTCCGAATCCGCGAATATCTGGCGAATACGTATGGGAGAAAATACATCAAATAAATATCCCTGGGAGCGAGGGAGGGCGGGACAAAGAAGTGAAGTTGTTGCCAAAGTCGGGAGATGAATGGTCATCCCTACAGGAGGAGATAGGAGAAAATATATTCGCTTTACCTCATGTTTCCAGCGGAATGTGTGGGCCGTTCCTCTCTCGTATCTAACGTTATGGCCGGAGCACGACCCGAATATTTCTCGGTATTAAATATTCACCCCGGGTATTACGGATGCAGCAGTGAACATTTAAATACTTCGGCTTTGCTCTCTCCCACTATTTCGAGCTTTGCAGGTGCGCTGACGAAGGGGAAAAAGAAGTACTGGTGACATTATTGCTTTGGGTTCCGTTGCACTTTATGGTCAAAGTACAAGCGGTCTTTTGCTGCCACTAATTTCCTCTCCGTCACCACAAACCTGGAAAAGCAACTAGGAAAAAAAATCACTACCATAGAATAAAAAAAAAAAGACTGCCGTATGTAAATCCCTAAAATAAAACGTTATCAAAGTTACTGCATTCTCTATTTTCACAATTTCAAAAGCTGAAAAGGATATATTTATTTCAATGGGGGTGTATTCTCTTCCTCCGCCACTGAAAGATGATTAGCTGGCATTCCATTAAGGCAAGACAGGTCATATTTTTTTCTCCCGGGTCATTTAGTTTCGCTTACTTATGACATTCAGTAATCCCTCATCCAGCGATCCATGTAAAATGACTCAAAAAAATAAGGCAATCTATTTCTGTTTTATAATGAGTAAATTGTTCATGTTTCCTTTCTTCCAGTGACACAGAGACTTTCCTATGCTATATTGTCCTTGTTCGTTCAGTAAATTTGTCTTACATGACGCACATTAAAGGGTGAGAGCCAATGTGAAGACCCTCTCTCTCTCTCTCTCTCTCTCTCTCTCTCTCTCTCTCTCTCTCTCTCTCTCTCTCTCTCTCTCTCTCTCTCTCTCTCTCTCTCTCTCTCTCTCTCTCTCTCTCTCTTCATGCCTGTGTTCTCCGCCTCTCCTCTCTTCTCTCTCACTCATTCACTTCCTCTTCCCCTTTCCCCCTCCGCGCATCACTAAGATCTATGGACATCTTATTTTTTCCGCCTACTCCTCAGGTCTTGGAACAAAATACGTGCGAACTCCTTCAGGTGGTGGCGAAAGGGTAGCGCCCCCAAGTGAGGAATCCCGCTACTACAGCTGACTCCCCATCCCTCCTCCTCCTCCTCCTCCTCCTCCTCCTCCTGCTCCTCCTCCTCCTCCTGCTCCTCCTCCTCCTCCTCCTCTTCCTCCTCCTCTTCCTCCTCTCCCTCTTCTTTCCTTTACATATATATTTTTTTTATCTTAACATTTTTATGCCATTTTATTTTCTCCTTGTCGCCTTCCCCTTCTGCTTACGCTCCCTCTCCCCACAACTGCCTCTGACTTTTCTTTCCTATCCTCTTCTCTTCTTCCTTGTCCTGTCTCTCCTTGTTTTTCTTCCTTTCCTTTCCTCTCCTATCATTCTCTTTCCCTTTCTTTTCTCCTTAATTAAACTTTTTTTTCTTCCTCCGTTCTTACTTCCTCCTCCATTGCCTCCTTTGCAGTGCTCTTGTTCCTTTATTGATCTGAATTCTTTTGTTTGGCTTAAGAAGATATATAATGTAAAAAGTATCTCCTAAACTATAAAAGATATGTCAACTTTGTTTTTTGGGCGTCGATAATAATGGGAGGTAAATCGGCTATTATCAAAATATATATTCTTTTCTCTATGTAATCGAACGAAGTGAAAAACTATTGCATTCCTACATATTACATGTGCTGTGGCGGTGCGGGAGGACGCGACAAAGTGAGAATGCAAGGACAGAAAAGTTATTGGCAGGGGAAGGTGTGGAAGAGGTGACGACAGGCAAGAGGACAGGTAGCTGGAGGTAGGGAGGGAGGAAAGGGAAGGGAAAGAGGACAGGGGTTGGGGGGAGACGGATAAGGGAGCCACGATAATATCTGCGTCGGTAACTTGCGCATAATGAGGAGGGCATCAGGTGTTCTTAGATTGAAACTTCCTACATAAATACGAATTCCACGGGGCGGTGGCGGGCGGCGTGCGTCTCTTTGTGGCCAGAGCATTATCATTACCCTTCTTCTCGTCCTCCCAAACATTTGTCCGCGGGGCTGCTGGTGGTGGTGGTGGCCTGCCTCTATGCACTACCTGCCTCACCCTCCTCTCCTTCCCTGCATCCCTACCCTGACCTTACTATCCCTTATCCTTACCTATGCCTCCTTCTTTTCCTTTCTTCCTTTTTACCTCCTCTACCTACACTTCCTCCAGTCTCTCACCTCATCCTTCCACCTCTACCTTTCGTCACGAGTGCTATCCCTCTCACCTCTCTCTCAACCCTCTCGTGCTCCTTCCTCGTCCATGAACTTTTAAAACTAAGGCTTGCAAATAGATACACATTTCCTTGGCAATACACACAGGAATATTGCTCGCCGTATAGTTCACGTTTGCACATGAGCACCGTGGGTGTCACTACCTTCACATCTACGCCTGGAGGGACTGAAAGCGGGAGTAGAATTAAGGCCCACAATTCCCCCTTACTTGTCTTCTTTCTCTTCCTCCTCCTCCTTCCCCCTTTCTCTTCCTCCTCCAACTCCCTGAATATTCCAAACCCAAGGGCCCACGGGGAGGCGCTGTTGACGGCTCCTCACTAAACTTGCCTTGAGAAACACTAGGACATGGAAACCTGAGAGTGTGTGTTCGTAAATGTTTCCAGGTCTGGCAGGCGTGGTAAATTTCAGGGGCAAAGAGTCGCCCTAAGTTTTAGGACAACAAAGAAGAAATTAAGGAATGGCGAAGCATAAACTGTTCCCGAGCTCATGATATTTCTCCACTGAATAAGCAAAAGTCATAGACATTCCACCCGCGTGATAAATTATGTATCACGCCTTCCAGCTTGTTTTCCCTCTAGAAAGATTAAACTACTTGCACATGCTAGTATACTGTACTCAAGTGACTGCATCTACTGAAGAGAAGAGCAGTTTATATATGACTTAATTTCTTGATATCTTACAAAAACAGACAACAACTCTGGGAAAAGCTTGCGTTAGTGTATTAATAGCACATGAACTTAATATCCTGGACAAGATAATTGTACGTGCCTAGAATCAGTGTGGCGGACCAGAACACCTGGAGGAGTAAGAGTGAAGGTGGAAATGGAAGCGGAATGAACAATCTAAAACACACGTCATTAAAAACACACGTTTCACAAACACTGAGCAGCAAGGCCTTCATTCAAGTACATTACGCTGATCAACAAGTTACGCTGCCTTTCATTTTTCAGCGCATTTCAGTATCATTGCACGATCGATCCGCCAACTCATCCCTCACTTAGCACAAGTTCAAACGACAACTTCTGTTATGATTTCCAATTTGTCTCTCGCTCCAGCGCGCGTGGTTTGCTTCATCATTGTGAGGAAACTCTTTTACGTGATAAACGGGTGCTCCTCGCCCCCCAGAGCCCCGCAACACACACACGTCTTAATGTGTAAAAATTATCCTCGTTCCTAATTCCTAAGACATTTTTGGAAGCCCCGAACAAAACTTGGAGAGGTAACTTTTCTCGTTCATAATGATACAAAAAAGAAGTTTATTCATGAAGCAAATGGTTAACGGGGTCCCCGACGCGATAAACGAGCAGGAGCCTAACGAGGCCTCAGAATTTATACCTCAACACAGACACGTTAAAAAGAAAAGTAACAGGAGAAAATATTATACTTTTGTCGGCAAGACTTTTGAGACAAGAATCAACATCAGATGCAACTCCCTCAAACTGGCCGTAACTTTCCTTACGGTTAAAGTGAGAATAACTGAGTCTAGGGCGAGTCTAACTGTGGCCATTTTAGTAACTCTGACGACCATTACCTTCCGTCCCGGCTAATGACGTTTGTATATCCCTGAATAAACGGCGAATTCTGGCTAATAGATGTTGCCCTTTTCATACTTTGCTTGTGTGTATTTCATAACAGTTATATTTTATAGTGCCGTAATTAGTATCATCATCACCATCATCATCATCATCATTATCACTATTACTGTTATTAACATTATCATTATTACTGTCATCATCATCATCATTAATGCCGTTAATTCTTATGGTTTCTTGCTATTTGACTGACAGTAATTTTTACCACTATTTCTTGAAGGAATCTTTTCTTCTATCCTTTATTTAATTTTCTTTTACAATCCCCCTTCTTGTCAGCCTCTTTAGTATTATTCATGTTATGCTCCTTTAAGTCATCGTTCAATTCATTTCTTCACTTCTCATACCAACTTCTCATTCTGTATGTCTCGACTCTTTATGATACTTCTCCCTTACCAAGGAAACCTCCCTTTATTTACTTTTCCTCACGGAAGCAGTACTGCGTTCTTGTCTGAAGCATTTTATCTGTATTACTCTTATCATTAAAGCAAAATCAAGACATTTTCAGAGTATACGTAAGAATAAGTGACACAAAATGTAAAACTAACAAAATTAATAAAGATTAATGCAACAGAATATTTATTATTAATATTTAATGCAAACAAAGAAACAGAGGCAGCAGCAAATATGAAATTACAATAAAGAGAAGGGGAGCTTTGATCTCTCCCTCCTTTCCATGTGGACCCTTCCCATTCCTTTCTCCCTCCAGCTCTCTCCCCCCCTTCCCTCTCCTCCCTCTTTCCCTCCCTCCCTTCCTCCTCCACCCTTCTCTCTCTCTCTCTCTCTCTCTCTCTCTCTCTCTCTCTCTCTCTCTCTCTCTCTCTCTCTCTCTCTCTCTCTCTCTCTCTCTCTCTCTCTCTCTCTCTCTCTCTCTCTCTCTCTCTCTCTCTCTCTCTCTCTCTCTCTCTCTCTCTCTCTCTCTCTCTCTCTACCTCACTGTGCAAGCAAGGGAGCTTCAGCGGCGGACACTCGTGTTAAGACCGAAGGAAATATATTCTACAAGTTTAATTACTTTTCCTAACTCGTTATCAATCCAATTTACACATTCATTAAAACTTCCCAGAGACTTTTCCGGGAGAGCCATCAAATCAACTGGAAAGCTCACTCTCTCTGTGTTCACGGACCCTCGTTCTTGTTGTGAGTCTCTCTCTCTCTCTCTCTCTCTCTCTCTCTCTCTCTCTCTCTCTCTCTCTCTCTCTCTCTCTCTCTCTCTCTCTCTCTCTCTCTCTCTCCGCCAACTCTATCACAGTTACATTGTGTCTTTATGAACGGATTACCTTCAAAATCTGATTTTCACTCAATAAGTACAAGGTAAATACATCTTAGTTTAGCTTAAAAATAAACTTCCTAATGATCTTGTAAAATACGTCCAGGCAGAGAAAACAGGAAAATCTGTTCCCATAATTACGTTCCTCGAAACAAAAAAAATAAAAATAAATAAATGAATACAAATAAAAAAAATCTTACTTCGTAGGTAATCGCCAATAACATGAAAATGCATGAGGAACACGTGCCTGATCAATCTATTACTATCATCCAAGCAGTAACCTTACTTAATTCTTTACATCTTGATCAACATTGGTAAATATATAATAAACAGTATCCTTATATAAAGCCTTAACTGCTAATCCGAATAATTATCCCATTTTTCTCATAATCGATGTTAGTAAAAGCAGGTGTTAGCATTCCCACCTCCAGTACTGTCACCTGTCTTACTTACCGGGTCTGTGCTATTGAGCTCCAGCGACCGCAGCGCTCTGGTCGGCGCCGAGGGTGAATGGACGGCATGTGCTAGCTGGTAGAGAGGATTGGAAAGGTTCATTACTTTCCCATTTTAACTCAATCCTTCCTAGGAGCCTAAAATATGGGTTCGAGCTCCATCTTTTTAGCGTCTGGAGCATCTTCAGTTTGGCAGCCAATTGGTCACAAGCGAATTTTGAGGAAAGTGAGTGAGAAGGTGGATCTAGGGCAGGAAATCATAATAAAAAATAACAGGAAATAAATAATAAAAAGAATTTATGTTGCGAGCTTGAGGCATGTTAAGAAGAACAGGACAGGAAATAATCATAAAAGAACAACGGTTACAAGCAAGTACTTGGAAGGTGAGTGAGATATTCTCTGACAGGAAGTACCACTAATGTAATGTTCAATTGTTACAAGCGGGTGGGACTGAGAAGGATAACATAAGGTGAAGGAAAGAATCTTATTAAATAATAATGCAAAAACAGTTAATGCTAATTCCACGTAAATAAAAAAGAGACTAAAATAATATTCACTAAAAACTAGGAAAAAAAAAGATATTGCTACAACCAATAATAAAACTATGAGTAATTCGTTCAAAGGTCAAAGGGAAAAGTTAGTAGCGCCACACAATTTTCAGTTCTCCGAGAAGGTGAAGTGTTGTTTGAGGTAAAGAAGAAAAGATGATCTGCAGCAGAAGCACAAATAAACCCATTTTCCGAGTCAATGCAGCCAATATTCTTCTCCCACATTTTTCCACAAAACTACAAGTTTTTGCGGTTATAATACAAAAGCAGGTCAGAGATGTCACCACAAGTTTCACTATTATACAAAGGAAACGAAATTCACGGTAGTATTTTCCCCTTAACAGAATAAGCGTGCCTAGAAAAGTAAGAAGTATTATGAACGATACTGATCTAATCTTCTTTTCAAAAATAAGTTTTCATGCAAGATATCAAAAAAAGCGATCATTGGCACGGAAATCCAAAGCTTTTTCGCTGGAGTTTCAAGGTCACAGAAGCGATGACAATGTTACCATCACCTCATGAATAAAGTGCAGAAAATAAATTGAGGACAAGAATCCTTAAAAGGCCACAACCCTCACTCCTCCCACACGCGTCAGAGTTGCCAGACCTGTTAGTGAAGCAAGAAAGATTTTCTGAGACCTCTCCAGGAAGAGGAACTCGTTGTTTCTCATGTTATTGCAAGAATAAGAGAAAGGATCATAAGATTTTTTCTTATAATAAAATGATACAGCATCCCTATTCAGTAATTTATGTACATGCACCTGTACTGTGACAAATATACAAAGCATATTAAGTTTGGCCTAATCATATTGAAGTTTCTATCTAATATATATCAATAATAAAGGTATTCCTGTTATTTCAATGACACCTGTCGGAAAAATATATTTCCTCTTACATTTAAAACATAATCTCAACATATGAAAGGTAAAAGTTATTTAATGTAACAAGCACCGAGTCCCTGACAGCAACATGCCAACCTTTGCCCCCACCAGAATGAAGTTCACAATCTTTCCATAGGAAATATATTATTTCTTTTATATATACAACATGCGATCAAAAGCTGTTCTGTCTCAGACATTGGCATATGCAGATGGAGGTCAATATAATCATGATGGATAATTGACTGAACTATTCTATATTAGACAAAGCAACGATGATATTCGGTAATGGTTACGATGGAAGTCTAAGTCAGCAAGATACTTAACGGCCACTTACACATTGGAGCAGGAGGCTGAAGACAGAAGAGTCTTTAAGAACATTATCCAGTCCAGTATTCTGCGGTGACCTTATGGGATTTTAATTACCACGAGATATACGCGACTCGTCCCACTTTAGTTCTGGAGTCGGACTTGAGTCATCGCGAGTCTCTTAATGAGCCGCGTGCCGCCCTCGCCGCGCCCATTATCACCTTGGGTCGGGACGGCGGCGGCTCCTCACTCTCACACGCCGCTGTCGGACGCAAGCCACTTTGGCCTCTCTAATTATGTAATTAGGGAGACAAACCCCTGATTTTCCCTGAACTAAATCTTACCCGAAATCGAGAATAGTTGGTGGCGATATGAAAACTTTGTAATTCCTTGGATTGGCCATTAGCTCTAATTTGTGTTTATGGAGCCATTTAATTCACATAAAATGGGGTGAATACATAGTTGAAAAAAGAAGGTTTCAAGCAGATGAGAATGAGAGGGCGGACTTTTGTTCATCTTTGAGTTTGAGCGACATTGGTTTCTGATTAATCACTGTGACGAATATAAGCCATAAATTTCTTCCTATATTTCTGAACTAATACAGCTTTATCTTTCCATCAACAAATTTTAGGGGACTCCTGCGTAATTAACATAAGCAGAGAAGAAATAATATACATAAAGCCTTCACAGGAAAAAAGACAGACTCAATTATTCATTAACTGATGACAAAATGGCTGCAGTTCCAGTCCTCGAAAGAAAGTCAGAGTTACAAGCGGAACTAAATATGTGGAAAATGAGGATTTAGGGAATGAGTATAGGTGGACAGATGCGCAAGGAGCCTCCACCACTTGCCCAACACCCGCGCGTCCCGCTCCTGCTGCCGTAATCTTGAGTTAGCTGAGGCGGCCCAGCTGCGTCTAACAAGAAAGTATGGCAGCGAAAGAGACGGCACACAGTAAAGAAATATACAGAATAATTGAAAGGAATCTAGAGGCAACAAAAGGGGACAAGACTATCGCAAGAGTGAGAACAATCAGGAATTATTTCATAAAAGCTAATGGCCACATGTCTACGTAAAGCGAAAACATAAAAGAAAGCACTTGATAAAATGTATAAAATGTCTGGAAGCCAGATGAAAGAAAGACATCTACAGACGCTGCCTTTCTTCTTGGCTTCGTGTCAAAGGTACTCTCAATAACCCCTTTGCTTTATGGACATTCCCGTGCAACACAAGTACTTCTCCATCATGTGCCAATTGATTCTTCGTTCCCATCACTGTCTTCTATCAAACATTTACCCGTTATTATGCTTCCAGCCATCCCCTTGGTATTACTTTACATCCACTACCAATCCCACTACCCCTTCCTATCTCTCCTCTTCCTCCTCTTCGTAATTCTCGTGTTCCTCCCCTTCCTTTACCTCTTCCTCCTCTTCTTCTTCCACCTCCTTTCCTTAGCTGTGTAATTCCGGCAACCTCTCAATAAAATCTAAATTTTAGCTTCCCTCTTGCGAATATCTCCGTTTCCCCCTTCGGTGTTTACATCTATCGATCAGGTGTTACAGGAGAGAAACTTCGCCGACTGGCAATTAACTATCCTGCACTGCAGGTTATCTCGCAGTATGATAATTAATCGATAAATGAAAATTATGGCCTCGTGGGTAATTGAGATGCGCAGCTGCAATTTTCTTGGGTCTAACTACCGCCCAGCGAAATTTAGAGGTAAGTAACCACGCTGTAAAGAGGAGTTACGTGGTGAGTGACAGTCAGTGGGCAGGGAGGGAGGGGAAGACTGACTGTGGGCTGAGGGTGAACGCTCAGAGTGACAATCTTACACTGGACAAACACTCACTCAGACTACAACATAATGAAGGGAACTTAGGAATGGGAATACAATTGGTTTGGGAGTCCATGCACAAAAATTTAACATTTTACTGTCCTCTTTTTTTCTCTCTCAATAAAACCAATGCGCATATAGCACGTGCAACCGCGAATGTGCGAATGTGTGTGTAAAAGATAAGATTAGAAAAATTATTTCAGTAATATTGTTTAAAAAAATTTTAACAAGACACCAGCTGAAACATAACACTATCACTACCCACAACATATGCACACATACACACACACACACACACACACACACACACACACACACACACACACACACACACACACACACACACACACACAAGATCCATTTTACAGCAGGGATTAAAATGGACTTAAAGCACGATTTCACAATACATATACAAGCTTGGTCCGTTACAAATGGATGTAATTTCCATTCATGAAAGCCAGCATGGGGAGGGAAGGTTTCAGATATAAACGATCACATCACATTAATAAGCGGCTCCCATAGTCAGCTGTTCTTGCAAGGCTATAGTGCCAGGATCTTGTGCCTTGCTGGGTATAGTGTTAATTACTTCCTTACTGCATGATGTTCCTTGATATAATGATGTCTTGCTTCTCGCAGTTTACTTAGGAAACTCAAACTCACAGCGTTAATGGAAGGATTACAAGTGGCAGTGGAATGGTAAACTCTAGGGACACAAGAATGCTGAAGAAAACGGGAAGAGGAGGAGGGGGAGGGGGAGGGGGAGGGGGAGGGGGAGGAGGAGGAGGAAGAGCAGGAGGAGGAGGATATACAAGTCACTCCCTATACACTACTGGACAAGTAATGGCAGCACTTCCTTCCCTCCGCGTGGCTTTAAACATGGCACAACTTGATTGCATATTTCACGCCCAAAATGCTGTTACTCGGCCCCACAATGCTTCAGTAAACAGTGTGCAGATCCTACGTCGTTGGGGAAGACGACAGGTAAATGACGGTGATTAATTAAAGGAATATATACCTGAGGGAAACTTACCACGGGAAAGTTGTACGTTAAATTTTGTGTCAGACTTTTTTTCCTTGTCTATTTTTCTACCACACTTTTCTTAAGTTTACGAGGAAAAGAGCGGAAAGTATTTACAACGTGGCTGCGGTGTAAAGAAATCATGATACACATTAGTAAGTCTAGACATAACAAATCATCCCAGCACCGGCATTATGCGTCATCACTCTACTTACTCACCGCCACACATCTTCACTGAATAAGAATGTAGTTTACTAATATCAATTTTCACCAAAGTAGAAATAAGAGCAAAGTTAGCGCTCCGTAATACAACACTTAAAGATCGCGAATAACTTTCTAACTGTATGAAGCTAATAAGGCATTAAGGTTCTACTCAGGGTTACATGAACCTTGAAAAACTCGCCCCCTCTGTCAACCAATAATTTTCCTGCTCTTCCTCCTCCTCACTCTCTCTCTTCACTCAGTCCACTCTTCGCTCCCTCCCCTCTGCTCTCCCTGCCCCTCCTTCGCTCGCTCATCCTCGTTCACGGTCTCACAAGCACAAGTATAAAATCTCACACATGTAATTTTTCCCCCACCTGCTAATGATACAGAGTGACGGTAATTAAGTCTTGGAGGAGGAGGGGAAAAGGGAGGTATTATATAATGTTGTTGTTGTTTTTGTTGTTGTTGTTGTTGTTGTTGTTGTTGTTGTTGTTAGTCTTTGTAATACTTGCTTACAATTAGGCGAAGGTTTGATTAGTTTTCGTGTCGTGCCATCTTTTTTTCTTACATTCAATTTACAATTATGTGTTTTTTGCATGTGTGTGTTTGTGTGTTTGTGTGTGTGTGTGTATATATGCGTGTGTATGTGTGTGTGTTTGTGCGTGTGTGTGTGATTATTAATATTATGTTTACATCTTGATAGTATTTGTATCAGGATAAAAAAAAAAAATCATCGGTTTAATTTTATAAGGTTTCAAAGTTAGAAAATTTTAGGGAGCCACATTGAGGCATATTTATGACGAGGCCATAACTCTTGTTCAGGCACTAACGAGGCGGATCGATGGCTTATTAACTCTTATTAGTGATAATGACACCCTAGAATGGCCTGATGACTTGGTTGCGTTATCAGTAAATATTGTGTTTGGATTCCCCTCCGTAATTTGGATAATTATATGAATGCCTTAATAGCTCTCTCTCTCTCTCTCTCTCTCTCTCTCTCTCTCTCTCTCTCTCTCTCTCTCTCTCTCTCTCTCTCTCTCTCTCTCTCTCTCTCTCTCTCTCTGTTGTCGCACCAAGGGAACAGTAAACAGAATTGCTCGTCGTCTAGACACATTTGTTTTTAATCTTGCTAACAGCTGTGTCCAGAGTTCTCATGCAGCCGAAAGCCTCATTCATCTCGCAAACAGAATAACAAAATACATCTACATAATATTCAGTACACTGTGACGTAAATAACCCTATTAAGAATGTTACTTATATGTTTACTAGGCTAGGCACATCACTGTTTACTTGTGCTTATACGTATTTCCTATTCAGAGTAAGTTGATATAATAAGGAACGGGAGAAAGTCATTATTATTTACGACATGGAAGTGAAATTATGTATTGAGTGGTGTGTTGCTTAACTCGTAGAAGAAAGGGAGGAAAGGAATGAGGAAGTCAACATCTTAACACGAAGGAGGCACTAAAACAATGAACGCTTACCTCCATAAGGACATCTTGCACTGTCATTATAGCTATTAAAAATTACTGCTCGCCATAAACCTTTCTCCCATACACAAAGCAGGCCGTCCCCCTACATACCTTTGTCTGATTAAAAGGGCACCGTACCTCTCTTTCGTGCCAGCGCGGAACATCTCTAACACAATATTATCTCTGTCCAATCATACACCGGCGAGACTCCTGCCGTACATCAGCTATCTGGGCCCGCATCTCCCCTTCATTAGTGGTGTATAAGGAGCGCAGATCCTTTCCTTCACCTCGGTCATTCCCCTCTCCTAGGCCTGGCGTTCATTCCAATTAGATGCGTCAGTAATTGCGTGTGCGGGCGAGGGGCGGCCAAGCACTCAAACTTGACGGAGGAGGAAATTTAGCTGCACCGTAAACAACTTTTCGCTCTGATTAAAGCAGGTCTCCCTCCATCCCTTCCCCCATCCCCTCTTCCCGCCTTGCATCCGGGCTTGCAAATACCGTGCTGCTCTCCCTCCTCCCTGTGTACGCATAATTGCAAGTTTTGTTTTTTTTGTTTCTGTGTGTGTGTGTGTGTGTGTGTGTGTGTGTGTGTGTGTGTGTGTGTGAGAGAGTGAATGTTGAGTGTGATGGATGTGGTGGCGCTGTGGGCTTTGTGCTGTTTTTTCTGTGTGAATTTCGTGTTAATTTTAGTGTTTATGTGGTTGAGCTACGTGACATGTTGGAAAGTTTATTTTGTGTTCCTAGTTGTTTTATCATTTTCATTTACCCTTTATTTTATTTTGCTTTATTTCTAACTAAATACTGGGGTACCCACGGATTAATACGTATGCTCTTAATCATCTGAAAACTTATACTGTAAAAATAGAAAATGTGATCAATATCTGAAAATTACTATATGATTTAAACAGTTTAATGCAATGTCAGGGTGTATACACACACACACACACACACACACACACACACACACACACACACACACACACACACACACAGAGAGAGAGAGAGAGAGAGAGAGAGAGAGAGAGAGAGAGAGAGAGAGAGAGAGAGAGAGAGAGAGAGAGAGAGAGAGAGAGAGAGAGAGACGGGGTGCTTTTGTCTGAACCATATAGATCAAGCGGCACAGTTAGTGGAGTCTAGCGCCGCGGTGATTGGTTGGCTTAGTGATGAGACTCCCTCCCCCTCCACGTCCCACCAAAGTAAGTCATCTGGCTTATTTCACCACAACTTATATTTCAGTTTGCCACTGAATCGACTGCATATTTCGTTTAAAATAACTAAAGCTAGTACATGATATTTTTTTTATTGTTGCTAATTCTTCTTACAGCAAATATCTGTGATTATGATTTAACGCGCTTCAGCATCATTATAAATATATCTCTGTTGAATGAATATCTTAAATTGCCATCTAAACCGGTCTAGAATCTCCTAAGGGAGCGCTCCTCGCCGGCGTGGAAAGTGTCTGCACCAACAAGACACAGACAATAAAAAACCCTTCAGCCGCACAGAGACACACGGCAACTCCCGCCGCAGTCTACTCCTAAGCGCCAGAAGTTCATAGACCTATTTGTTATTGATAAATGTTATTTAAAGGGACAGTTATGCATTCAACACGCACCATGCAGGTCGACAAAGTTTATGCGGCCTCTTAGCTCACACAAAAGCAGTTCAATTTCCCCCGAGGATATATCTCACACTCTAAGATGCATCGGGAGGCCACAGCTCGGCGGCGGGGCCTCCAAAACACATGTTTCTTACGAGGCTGCCTCACAAAACAGCTGTCGTAGCGGTGGCCCTGAGACACCTGTCATGACGGCGGAGACTCAGGAGCAGTACATTATTTAGTTTTGCTTCCACACAGCCAGAAGGAATGCGATGAAATTTACAATTGGCATGCATGAAGGCGGTGAAGGGATCGTTTGTGAGGGAAAGGAAAAGAAAAAAAGAAGCATTGGCGATCCCAGTGAGATTGAAATTAAAATCAGTAACACAATAATGAGAACTTGCAATTGAATGAGAGAGAGAGAGAGAGAGAGAGAGAGAGAGAGAGAGAGAGAGAGAGAGAGAGAGAGAGAGAGAGAGAGAGAGAGAGAGAGAGAGAGAGAGAGGGAGGCCTTACTTCAAGGCTTCACCCCCATACTCTCCAACCTCCCCATCACTCTCCAGAGTCACCCCCCGGGGCACCAGAGTAATGAGTGTCCCCAGCGCCGTGTTTACAAGCACCCGAGTTGGATTTCCAGTTCGTGTAAGTCTCCTGCTGTGTTTCCCTCCCTGTGCTTAGTTTAGCGAGGGTTCGAAGCAGTCTTCATATATGTATATATATATATATATATATATATATATATATATATATATATATATATATATATATATATATATATATATATATATATATATATATATATATATATATATATATATATATATATATGTATATATATATATATATATATATATATATATATATATATATATATATATATATATATATATATATATATATATATATATATATATATATATATATATATATATATATATATATATATATATATATATATACACATAAATGATCTGTAGTAATTCCCTTTTTAAAAAGAAGGTTAACACTGAAGAACAGACTCTGAGCAATATCAGCAATGTACGGCATAAAAGTCAGTCTATGTGGGTCAGCTGCTTTGTGTGCCGCACAGAGGTACAGGTTCCCAGTGAACCCTGAACACCGTTGTGTGGCTGTGACCTCCGAGTCCATGCTTTGGAGGGTCAGCCAACTAACAGGTGTGTTGGCCCTGCTCAGGCTTGTTTTTGATCCTCAACTGGCTTCTGTAAGCTTTTCCTCCTATCCCACTGCCTCTGCCTCCCCCTTCCCTACGCGGAACAACCAACTCTGTCATTTTCTTTATATATGTGAATCCGCAACGCCGCCTGTATGATTCCTTCACACGTTTTTATGCCGGTGAACACTAATACCTACACGAAAAAGAGGGGTGACGGGGCATTCTCTAGGAATAAGGATTTAGATCACATTTACTCACGTCAACCTCATATATATTTAGGATATTCGAACTATAATCCACATAAAATATATGTTTACATACTTTCTCAGAACTCCGCCCTTTTAGCTTTGTGTAGACACTCGCTAACCACTGACAAAACACTCCGTATTCACGAAGTAAGGGAAATTTTCCAGTAAATATATATTAGATTGTCGGTACAATCAGCCAAAGTCGAATAGGAATTTATTCTAGAATAAAGAAATGAATGGCATAACCTCTTTCCTAGAGTCATCAGCAGCCCTACTACAGGAGCTCTCTTGTACAAAATTGAGCACAATCGCGGCCATAGTATATTCCGCCACATTCTTCTTCACTTTGCGATATCGTCCTAAAATCATATAATGAATGTGAGGTCGAAGCATAGCCAAGGTTGCGGAGGCTGTGGAGAATTCTCCCAACAAAGGGCAGTGAAACCTTCGATGATACTAAACAATTCACCGTCAGCACTCACATGTGCTAGTGGCACCAGGGCCTCTCGGAATCGACACGCTTCCAACGAATACATCAAGAGCTTATTCCGCCACATAAATAATTGAAGCTGCCAAGGAAGGGTGACTCTGGGAGGGAGCCGTGAAGGTGATCTAAGACAGGGGACGAGGGAGGCTTCATGATCACATCAAGGACAGTGACGGTCGATGAACTCACCTCCTAATTGTAATTGTGTGGAGCAAAGCAAAAGTAGTCAAAGACCCTTCTCCCTCCTCCTCCCCCCCCCGTCCCATCCCCCCTCAACGAAGAGCGGCGAAGGCCCAGCTGCAAGAGCGGCAGGCAGGGGCGGCAGGCACGCATGTTTCACTGATGACTGGACACGTCGCTGCTGTGAAGTAATGACAAATGATCCAGCGAGCGGGAGTTCTGCATGGCGATGAAAGGGAGCAGCGTGATTTGCATGAGACATTTGTTATCTATTGGCACAAATTACAAATCATTTCCTGTAGGATTTCTTAGAGGTGTGGGGAGCACACAATAATTTAACCCCCTATTACGTTTCTGTGTCTGTGATTCATAATGACTTTAATATCATGCGGGTATTATCATGCAAATTGAATTTCTATCGGTATGATCGAGAGTGAATTATCATAATAAAGGGACTGTTGGAGACGGATATCAGGGGCTCCGTGAGGGAAAGGGGAGCGGGAATCGGGTACAAGTCAAGTCTGTACCTTGAAAGTGATGCATGACCAGAGTATTTGGGGCAGCACATGGAGAGAAAAAAAAAAAAAAGAGGCACGAAAAGTTACAGGAATCAGTGCATTAACAGGCGAAAATACTCTTAAAAAACATTGGAAAAATTAAAGTTTGAAATAAAAAAAATAAAAAGAAAACTCATTAAAAAAAAGGAGAGACACGGAGAGAACAACGACGGAATAACTACCTACCACGAGGGACGGAAAGCAAAATGAGCCTAAGCAACGGCGGGAATGTAACAAAAAGAGGCAAATGAAGATGCTGGGTGAGGAGAATAGAAAAGAAGGTAACTGAGAAAATAAAATAGTTATAAGCTGTAGGAGAGAGAGAGAGAGAGAGAGAGAGAGAGAGAGAGAGAGAGAGAGAGAGAGAGAGAGAGAGAGAGAGAGAGAGAGAGAGAGTGTGTGTGTGTGTCAGTGTGTGTGTGTAAGAGGAAGGTAGGAGCAAAAGCCTGGTTGGGAGGGGGGGAAGTGGTGGCGAAGGACCTTGAAGGGATCTATAACAGGTGGGTAGTTGGCAAAGGGGGTCATGAGTGAGAAATTGAAGGTGTCATGACATTGTGAAAGAAGGTGAAGGAAGGTACAGCGGGAAGAGGAAATAAAGGAAGAGGAAGAGGTGACAGAGAACAAGAAAGGAATGAAGAGGAAAAAAGAAAAGTGTTTAAAGTGGAGAGAGAGAGAGAGAGAGAGAGAGAGAGAGAGAGAGAGAGAGAGAGAGAGAGAGAGAGAGAGAGAGAGAGAGAGAGAGAGAGAGAGTTGGAGGGAGGAAGGCAAGCCCGGCACGAAGGCAGGACCTCCGGGACAAGTTACGACCTGCCACAGAAGACGTATGGCGGTGAATAGATTGGGGAGTGTCGGTTCGGTGCGACTGTGGAGGATTGCTGTTGATATATATTTCAGGCTGGTGGTCCCGGGAAATCTGGAGTGTAATTACTGGTGCCGCCGGAGCGAGGAGGGTTCGGGGAGCTGGAGGTGATATTAATTAGCAATGTATAATATGCCACCTAGAAATTGGACGTATTGAGCAAAATTGTGATTGTCAGCAGTGCCTACCTTTGCTACTGTCTACTTTTACCTCTCTCTCTCTCTCTCTCTCTCTCTCTCTCTCTCTCTCTCTCTCTCTCTCTCTCTCTCTCTCTCTCTCTCTCTCTCTCTCTCTACAAGTCTAATTCTGGTTTGTGAGATTAAGTTTTGCCTCCAACACACACACACACACACACACACACACACACACACACACACACACACACACACACACATAACAAAACTCAATATATAATAACTTCCATGATAAATAAAAAAAATAAATAAATAAAAATCACATCAAGACCAGAATTTAATCTCTAATCGCAATTAAAGTGCAGATAACAGATACATTATACGGAATCAGTTAATGCCATAAAGCAGTAATGCCATTATATCTTACTGGGAAGGGAAGTGCACAGCCATTATGTTTCCCGATGAATTGCTGCTCCTATGATTTTAAAGTCTCCCTCTCTTTCTCTCCCATACATTCCAGGTACGGATGTTGACGTCACACCCTTAGTGGAGTGGAGTATGCCAAGGACTCAAGAAGACATACATAGTTCTCCTTCCTCATACCTCCACAAGAAGAGAATCTACAGGTCTATTTCCCACTATCTCCATTCCTCCCGCATCCCCATCATTATCTCTCAAATCTCCATTTCTCCAGTCATAGCTGAGAGCCATTCCTTAATTTGCTGGCTACCATATCTCCATTTTCGTTCATCCGTTTCAATCCCTCTCTTCTCGGACTCTCTCAAACCCTCCTCCATCTCCTCCTCCTGTTCCTGTTCTTCCTCTTCCTCCTCTTTCCTCCTCTTACTCCTCCTCTTCTCTGTCCAGACTAGGCAGCAGGTTTGTTCTTTGGCTGCTGCGATGAGTGGGCAGAGAGCGTCCGGCCAAGACTGCATTATAAGCCTCGTGGATTTGATCAAAGCATCCATTTTTGCCGCATAATTTTCCGTCTTCCGCCCGAGACAGGTTCCGGGAAGTGCGGTTGTCTCTACACAGGAACAAAACAGCTCGGCGCCACACCTACGTCATCACCACCATTACACCATCAGCAGTGTCTTATTTTTAGTCACAATGCTGATTCACTTTGCTCAAATCGCCACGCGGTATGGAGAAATAGAGGTAAGTATTCGAGTGGGTAAAGTCGCAAGGGTAAAGTCGTAAGAGACCATTTAGGCGAGGTTGGTAAATAAGTCTCCTCTTTGGTCCTGACAGCACTAGGGTGGCGTCAGCAATACCTAAAGATGGTACATTACTCCTTTCGTAATTCTTCTTCGTTATCAGGGCGCGGCGGTGGGCGTGGGTGCTTAGTCGGAGCCTTTTAGAGCTGGGCTGGTCGGCTGCTCGCTCCAGGCGCTGTCAAGAAGGGCGTGAAATGTTTTAAAGAAGTAATGAGATCTGTATCGTGGAATTTACTACTGCCTCCGGGAATTCTCTTTTTTTTTTCAGTTCCTTAGTTTAGCTTTCTCCGAATTTACACCGTTCACACTTCCTTGGAATGCGTAGGCTTTTCATTTATTCAAGTCTCTACTCTTGTCCTGAATTACATTTTCAGACACTATTTACTTTTGGTGTGAACGGCAAAAGAGGCGATTTATGAATACCGATAAAGACTCTTAATGCAAACAGGGAATAACCTAAAACATATGAAGACACATATTACTAACAACAATTACGTAAAAGAGGAAAAAAATATAAAAGAAAAAGATAACCACTTATAAAAACTATGAGAGAAAAAAAAACAGGCAATTCTTTCCTCCATAATGACAAAGAAGCTAAACACACAGGAGCCAATACAGTGCACAGGATTCGTCACCCTTCAGAGAAGCCGCAACGTGACGCAACACTGACCGAGGAGCAGCTGACACCTCCCCCTTCACCCTCCCCTCGGCCACTGCCACTAACTCCTGAGACGAGCGATAACTCCAAGGAAAATGGAAAGGTGGCTGAAGGCGACACTAATTATCGAGTTCATAAAAGCTTGGAACCGGGATGTCAGGGTCAGAGGAGGCGAGGGGGAGGGATACGGGGGGCAAAGGAAGGGAGGGGAAAAAGAAAGGGAAGGGAAGGAGGGTGGTGAGGGGAGAGAGGAGGGGAAGAGAAATAATAGGAAAAAGGAGCAAAGGAGAGGAAAATGGAAGAATTACATTAACTGGGCAGGATATCGAAGAATAGAAAAAAGTTGGAAAGAAGTAGACTCACAGAAGACCACAAAGGAAAGCCCAAAAGTAATGAAAAAAATAACCAGCAAGAAAAGTCATTGAAAATCAAAGCAAGGGGAATATCGTATTAAATCTTATACAAAATAGTAGATTTCAATCTAATAGCAAAGAAGGGATGAATTAAACAGGTCAAGAATATTAAATGAAGGGAAAACAAAGGAAATCTAATGAAAAGACTAAAAAAATCATGAGTCGCCAACGAGAATGAGTGGGGAGGAAGGAGAGAAGAAAGGATGAGAAAATTAAGAAAAATGAAGGAGAAAACTTTTGGGGGTTTTGATGGTTAACAAGGTGATATGGAGGAGTTATCCCAAAACCGGGTAGAAGGGGAGGGCGAGTCCTGAGGGATGGAGGAGAATCATGAATTTACGCGATGAGAGTAAAGTCGTGATGAGGGGAACTTGTATCCACAAATTTGACTCCAGCGAATGAGTTTTCGTCATTTCGATTCTCCCCAATGGCTCAGGTACTCAGGTGGAAGAGATGAAGCTGATGGGAGCGTGTGAGAGGACAGGTAGGCGAACGGGATGGAGTGGGAAGGTTCACGTGAGAGGAGGATAGTAATTAAGGGAAGGCAAGATGCGAGATAAGAAAGGGCGTGCAGGTACTACAAGGGCTGAGGGTGGGAGGATGAAAGGACATGATAACTAGTGTGAATCCAATAGGAACAGGATACTGCAAGGAGGACCAGGTAAGTCATCGGAGAGACGACATATAAAGAGGCAGATTGCAGGTTTGCATAAAAGAAAACACAGAGTAATCAATATATACAGAATTTTACACAATGGAATCCCAACAAAGATTGGATCTGATATCGCGCAAAATATGTATCAGCCAAACGTGTCCATGATTCTCAAGTATGTGTGAGAAACTCTGAAAACAGCGCCTGTGCAGCCGTTCCTCGCCTTTGTAATGCCGGGGCAGCCGCTATTCCCTCGTCTGAAGAATATTCATAAAACCCCATCCACGAAAGGTTCATTATTCACCCCTCCATGCTCCATGCTTATTCTCCACCCCCTTGCATCCCCCCCTCCTCTGCGTGCCTCTCCTTCCTCCCTCTTCTCTCCCTCTCCCTCCTTAGTTTATGGCCGGTCCACGTGAGACCAAAATCACACATTCAACTCAGTAGCGAAGGCGGCCAGTCATGCTTCCACTTTAATTGGTCTCTGGACACAACCCTTAAATTGAGTCCCCCGTGAAACCTCCTTTATTTGGAACATTCTCCATTTTCTCTCAGTGGGATTATGGGTGTGTGTGATCACCTCTGGGCAGGCTTCAAATGGCTGCCTTTATTTACACTGAAGCTGTCTTATTCAATTTGGCTTTATGATGGCTGGTCCTCTGAGAGTGTTTCTGTGACGTCACTGCCACGCTGTGATTGGCCAGGAGGAACTGTTGGCCTCGTGGCTGATTGGTGGAGGTCTTACAATGACGCATATTGATAAGTTACTCCATCTTCTCTGTTTACTATTCCTCTTGCATTTACTTAGCTTCCATTATATTTGCGTCTAAGTTTATAATATTAATGCATTCGATTATCAAAGTATTATTGCATTTTGTTGCATGAATGTTGACTAAGATTTTTTTTTAATACATTTGAGTAGTTTTCTCCATTTTGCTTTGCTTTTCTTGTACTGTTCTTCATTATACACCAAGTCATGTGCATAAAAATCATACATAAATTCATATTCGTTCACGCCCTAAAGCAGAACATCATTGCAGATCGGTATTCCATTCTAAACACACACACACACACACACACACACACACACACACACACACACACACACACACACACACACACACACACTCACACACACACACACACACACACACACGCGGACATCCACCCACCCACCCACACCCACCCACACACACACACACACACACGGACGGACGGACATCCACCCACTCACCCACACATAAACACGCGCACACACTTACACACACACACACTTACACACACACACACACGCGCACACACACACACACACACACACACACACACACACACACACACACACACACACAACACACACACACACACACACACATCCACACACCCAGACTTAACTCTCTGGCGGTACACTCGCCTATAAAACACCTGCGGAATTTATGTCAAGCAATATATTTTGAGGGAACCCACTGCAGCTGTCCCTCGTAAATATTAGTGTGATTTAATTCTCTTTCCACCCCATTATGGAGGCCGTAATTGCACAATGAGAGAAAATGTTATTATAATCTGCCGTTGCAATAACCGACTGTAATTATCACCTTGAAGGCATGGCAAGAAACCAGGCCTCTCAAAGACTCATCGAAGGTGGCACATAAGGGACTTTCTTAAGGGGGCGTTAGAAGTTCTTAAAGGTCACTTTAGGGAAGTTTCTTAGGTGCCATGTGGGGGGAAAAGTTCCGGAGGGTAGAGACTCTTGGTTAAGCTCTTAATGGAGGGTTACTATAATGGGTCTTTTATGGGGATATGATCAGTAAATACAGTAAGAGAACCACAAACTGGAGGTGTTATAAAACGTCCTCTTAAGGTGCCTGGCGCCTCCCCGCCTATTTACGAAACAACTTTAAATGGACTCCCTTTTAAAGAGTGTTGCCCTAACTTCCTTCTTTATTACAGAGAAAATAAATCCTGGGCGTTTCAGCGCCGTTATGTAAGGGGAAACTTAATTGGGACATTTATTTTCAACCAGTGACTGAGAATGACGTCAGAGTTTCTATGTACAGCAGACCACGTGTTTCTTGTCGCTTTGTTGTCCCTTTTGCTTCATCAGAAACTATCATTCAATCCTTCCACAAACATTAAGTACTATGCCATGAATGTATAGATGTGTTTATTTTACTTGACCATCATTCTCCTACAATAAACCAGTTTATGATCAATACATGTGCACTACACACACACACACACACACACACACACACACACACACACACACACACACACAAGGACACGGACACGGACACGGACACATGCACGCACCCACCCAAACACGCACGCCCGCACATACACACTAAACAAGAAAAGTAAAATGTTGTGTGTGTGTGTGTGTGTGTGTGTGTGTGTGTGTGTGTGTGTGTGTGTGTGTGTGCAGAGTCGGCGTGACTCCCCTCGTGGTGGTCGTGGCGGCGGCGACTCGACTCAGCGCGACGACCAATACTCAAACCGTCGTCGCCGCCAGCAAATCCACCTCAAAATGTAGTTGGATCGTGAAATGCCAAATTCATGGGGCATATTAAAACTTTTTAATTGCACATTTGTTCTCCATAATACCTGTCCACTGTCGAACTTGTCCAGTAAACCAACGTTGCTGTGACGTGGGGACGGGAGGAGGAGGAGGAGGAGGAGGAGGAGGAGGAGGAGGAGGAGGAGGAGGAGGAGGAGGAGGAGGAGGAGGAGGAATAAGAGGAGAAAGAAGAGTGGAAAGAGAGGCTGAGAATAAGAAAGAGTGGGATAGAAAGAGGAGGATAAGATTGGGTGTTTGGTGTATTTGAAATGATGTGTTGAATCAGGAAGAGAACATAACGTAAATACTCTGATAGCAAGACTGTTTATGAAGGTCGAGGCAATGGAGAGAAAGAGAAGGTCATACACCAAGTAAAGTAAGTGAGATAAAAAAAAAAGTTTCTTGTGTAAACAGGAAATTACAAAGTTGAATGAAAGGTTGGAAAAGTGGGACGAAAGAGAAATGGAGGAAAGAGATGATAGATAAGAAAACGGGAAAAAGAAACGGGAAACAACAGCCATCAAAAGTTCTATGTCAAGTGATCAGCTGGAAAGTTTGTCCCTACTTTTGAGGGGAATACCCCGTCACACACACACACACACACACACACACACACACACACACACACACACACACACACACACATACACACACACACACACACACACACGGCCGTCACATGGTCAAGGAAACTAGAGCAAAAGTTACGTCTCTTCACTTCCACCTTTCGCCCTAACTTCCTACTCGGTAAATTAGCATTGCGTTTCATCTCATCGTAACTTTCAGCAGGTCATTCGCTTGTCTTGTTGCTAAGCTCACCTTGTTTCATAGCGACATAACTTCTTGTGTGTTCCTGAACATCTTTTAGTACTACCAATCATTATCATTAACCTGGATTTTTTTTTATTTGCCTATGTGTGTTAAATTTCAACACAATTGGATATAACGAAGTCCTTTCTATGTCTATACAATGTACCACTTTCTCGTCCACATTATTTTCTTTGTCAATTTTTTTTCCCTTTTTTTTTTAACTAGCGTGTTTTAGTGGTCATCAATTTTCTTAGGTAATTTATCCCCATTAAGCGTTAATTATTCATACCCGCTGGGTCTTACGAGATTCTCTTAAACTATTGACGGTACGAGCATCGGAGTTAAGAGGGGAAATCAATATTCTCAGAAGGTATTTCAAGCACGCAGGTTCTTATCCTCACAAGAAAAGAGAGGGAAAAAAAAAGAGCCAACAAATAATGCTGTTTGGCAGATAAGCACCAAAGAAGGAAAGAAAAATGAAAAAAATGAAATCACGTAAACCCACGAGAGGAGAGACATAACTAACATCTCAGCAGGATAAATTGAGGCCACAACCAAGGGAAGAAAAGGGCAGCTCAATGGCTGGAATAATAATACGTAATAATGCACCTGAGGCCTTTCAAATTTTCATTACAAAAGGTGAAATACGACGCAGGTCTTCTACACCATTTACAGATTCTCGCCCGTCTTGTGAATGGCTTAATATTTCTTCTCAGAATCCAGGATCGGGAGGCGAGGGAGGAAGAGGAGAACGGGAAGGACGGGAAGGACTGGGAGGAGAGGAGAGGAGAGGAGTCTGTGATGGGGTAAACGGTGCAGGTGGCAGTGATGAGGCTGTAGGGGATGGTGATGGAGGGAGAGGAAGAGTCATATGCTGAGAGAGAGAGAGAGAGAGAGAGAGAGAGAGAGAGAGAGAGAGAGAGAGAGAGAGAGAGAGAGAGAGAGAGAGAGAGAGAGAGAGAGAGAGAGAGAGAGAGAGAGAGAGAGAGAGAGAGAGAGAGAGAGAGAGAGAGAGAGAGAGAGAGAGAGTTAAACAAATCAGAACACCAGAAGAGAAGGTTTCGTTAAGTACTATGAGATACTGACGATAGAGAAAGAAAAGCGAAAAGTGTGGGTAATTTATGGAGAGAGGCGTTGGTGAGAAGGGGAAGGTCGGGGTAAAAGAGGATGAAGAGCCACAATCCCCTTTAAAAACAATGCCTAAGAAATATGCTAATGCGCATTTCACCTGCGATCTATGGCCCCCACCTTCCTTAATTGATCCTTCGAGGCTTGTTCTGAACTTTTTACGGTGTTGCCTTCGTCGAGTAGTAGCGAGGTCCCTTGGCGGCTCTTGGGCAGACAGTGATTAATCGCCGCCTCGTCATTTGGAAGCCAGATCGCATATTATTCCCAAAGATACAAGTAATGATGCGATTTGGTCTCAAGATGATTGGTGTATAAAGGTGGGAGTAACATCAAAGTACTGTGATGAGGCTTGAATACATTGTTGCATTAGATGTGTGTGCTAAGTGTAGTAAGTGTATTTCTTGCAGCCATAATAAAGTGCAAAGCAAAGAAAGAAATATATCTGTCGCGGTGGGCGTGGTTTAGGATACTTAGCTTCTTTTCAGTATTTTTTTTACTTGTCCTTAAAACACACAACTACAATGGTCTATTAAAAAAAAAAAAAGAAA
This sequence comes from Scylla paramamosain, assembly GCF_035594125.1. Taxonomy (NCBI): domain Eukaryota; kingdom Metazoa; phylum Arthropoda; class Malacostraca; order Decapoda; family Portunidae; genus Scylla; species Scylla paramamosain. The sequence continues at coordinate 3,004,059 of NC_087166.1, forward strand.
ATATACAAGCATTTTAAAATATGTATTTATCGCTAGCAGTTTATGTAGTATCAGTAATTTTATATTCTTCGTTAATAACGGAGAGAGAGACACATAAAGCCTTGATCAATGTGAGCACACAAAGAGTGATGAAAATACCCAAATCATACTTTATTCAAGTGAACTGAAACTAAGAACTTTAAACACACACACACACACACACACACACACACACACACACACACACACACACACACACACACACACACACACACACACACACACACACACATACCACACACACAGTCAAATATAATATATATATATATATATATATATATATATATATATATATATATATATATATATATATATATATATATATATATATATATATATATATATATATATATATATATATATATATGAAAGGAAATTGGCAACACCTGGACAGCAATACCGAATGAAACAGGAAAGCCAAATATAAATTCCAAAAACATACCGAAAGTAGGAAGAGAATGTAACTTAACAACAGCTAAAAAAGAAAAAAAAACACGGAGGAAAAAAAAACAGACATATGTAATGGTGACAGTTAAAGTGCGAGGGAGATGGGTTGAGAGAGAGAGAGAGAGAGAGAGAGAGAGAGAGAGAGAGAGAGAGAGAGAGAGAGAGAGAGAGAGAGAGAGAGAGAGAGAGAGAGAGAGAGAGAGAGAGAGAGAGAGAGAGAGAGAGAGAGAGAGAGAGAGAGAGAGAGAGAGAGAGAGCAACACGCTTCCTCTTCCCCCGTGGCAATATTCAATACACTCCCCCCGTGATGGGTGCCCACTGACCCTCCACACCCCATAGTAGTGACTTTCAAACTTTTCCCCACAGTGACACATGGCCTGCTGCTCCCCCTTTCCTTCCCTGCTCCCTCTCCCCCACCCCTCTTCTTTCCTACCATCGTCCCTCCCTTCCTCTCTCTGTTCTGCTCCCCTCCTCCTCCTCCCGAATCCTGTTCCAAACCCGCAGCACGTCACTTTCTGGCGAAAGTGACTGGATTTTTGTTCGCAAACTTATATTTACATTTAAATGAAATCTTTATTTTGATTTTGGAGTAGATACCAAACACTCACAAACACACGCATTTCACATTTGTGTATATGACTACTGATCTATCTATCTATCTATCTATCTATCTATATATCTATATATCTATATCTATATCTATCTATCTATATATATATATATAATATATATATATATATATTATATATATATATATATATATATATATATATATATATATATATATATATATATATATATATATATATATATATATATATATATATATAATCTATTTATTTACTTTCATTTCTCAATTTCTTTGTCATTACCTGTAAATGAACTCATTTTGACACTGTCACTGATGAAAACACTAACGACAAAATAATTACAGCTTTCCCACCAACATCACCTTTCAGAACATTCAAATGAATTCCCACGCGCGGTTTTAATTTTTTTTTCTTTTTTATCTTCATGTCCCTGCCATCTGGTTTCTATATTATACACATCACCACCCACACGTTTGCAGAGAAATCTACACCCAATCCCCGACACACACACACACACACACACACACACACACACACACACACACACACACACACACACACACACACACACACACACACACACACACACACACACACATCCACCATACCCAACACATCCCACATCTATCCACATTCACCTTACCACCATACCCACACCCACACAGACACACGAGAAAACTAGGCCGGATTTCCAGCGGGTGGCGACGCGTTCTCTCTGCCGCTTCTTGACTGGTGGCGCCGAGGAAGCAGCTAAATCTTGGGCTGACTTAGCGGCGGGGCTGTTCCTCCCGTCCGTCATGGTCGGCTATATTGCCCGGGCCCCTACTTAATAACCCGGCCAGTTTTGCCACACTCCAAAATGTTGCCAGCTCTTAAAATGTGGGATTTGTTAGGGCCATCATTAAACTCTTGGGCGTCGGATTTTGTAGATTTGTGGCCCGGTTTTGTGTGAAGGGGAGGAGGGCGGAGGGAGGAGTATTGGTGGAAAGTGGAGGTATAGCGTGTAGGACGGAGGGATGGCATGAGGCACAAGGGAAAGGAGTGGAAGGAGTTTTGGAAAGGGTGGATTAGAAAGAAGTATTTGTTATAAGTTCTGTAGTAGTAGTAGTAGTAGTAGTAGTAACAATAATAATAATAATAATAATAATAATAATAATAATAATAATAATAACTGTAGCAATAATAGTAGTGATAATAACAAACATCATCATAACTATCATTATTATTATTTTTATTATTATTATAATTATTATTATTATTATTATTATTATTATTACCATTATTATCATTATTATTGTGTCTATGGAAGCAGTGTTTCGCGATGAGGTAAACAAAATAATAACACACAAGAGACCGATTTTTTTACCAATGTAAAAAAGAAACGCAAAAAATTGCATCAAATTAAATCACACACACACACACACACACACACACACACACACACACATGTCTGATATAACTACCACATCTACATTTAAATTATAAACATTAACATTAAAAAAAAAAATACGCCAAACTAATTTTCCCTTCATTTACCATAACCTTGTACAATAAAATCACACACATATCTTATTCAGCATTTCAAGAACCAAAAACACTCAGCATTTCTCAAAAAACGGTAGTGGTGTCACATTGGCCATTCTATAATTAAAACACATTTCTCCTCCTCACACATACTTATCACTTAGGCATAAAAAAAAAAAAACTTTCAGCTAAAATCTTGCTAATGGTGCCAGGAAAAACAAGGCACAAAACTGTCCATCTTTTGTCCTTCCATTTGTCACCATTTTTAGGCATCGCAATATTGATAAAACTAAAAATACTCTTGAAATCTGTGTACCATCGATCTCCCTAATTGGTGGCTGCAGAGGGGCCATCGCTCACATCCAAAATACGACCAGATGAGTAAACAGTGGAGATTTATGTTTTTATACGTCATTGGCAACACACGGGTGAGTATTGGGTCACGAACACTCACCCGAAATGTGTCGATACCCGGCCCACTTCAACGCATTTTTTTCCGGTACAGTGGAAGTGCGACGAACAGAGTAACTGGGCGAGTGTTTGCAGGTGAGTGGGAGACAGAAAGAGTGGTTAATTAACTGGAAATGGCTGGAATGAGTGGACGAAAGTGTTGAGGTGAGGAATGGGTAAATGTAGGATAATGTTTATGTGTCCGGGTGTGTGTGTGTGTGTGTGTGTGTGTGTTACTTAGTTCTGAATACAGCTCCACAAAACAGCTGCTTCAATTCGTGAGTTAATGAAATGGAAAACATTATAAAATGATGACATACTTTTTAACACAAGTGCTATACTTACTAGTACGTTGAAGGAAATAGTTATATGGAATTACACAAACAATAAATAAAAGCTCCATAATGATGATCACATACTTGTAGATTACTTGCAGTTTTCCTAGTAAAAATGTCTGACTAAATAATTTTTTCATTCTTTTATTTCTTGCAAGTTAATGGAAAGTGACGGAAGGCGATGTACCTTGCTTAGACGGTGATCGGGAATGACATGGAGTTACCTCACAGAGTTGAATCAAGGAAAGAAAGACAACAGGATAAGAGGCGACGCTGCGCACCACTGCTCACCTCGCTGCAGCGAATTTACAAAGTAATTTCAGCCATACTTCGATTATGACATTACGCAGATTAGAACAAGAACTCGCCGTGGTAGCTAGCCACCAAACTAGGACTGATTGGATTACTAAATTCACTCATAAATATAATCTAATCATAGATTTTGGTCTCATTACAGAATTAACCGGACTGTTGTATAAATGAGATTAGGATATAAATCTGGTGATGACATAAATTGCGAGATCTTACGACCAGGATTATATAGTAAGCTGATTTGTGTGTGTGTGTGTGTGTGTGTGTGTGTGTGTGTGTGTGTGTGTGTGTGTGTGTGTGTGTGTGTGTGTGTGTGTGTGTGTGTGTGTTTCAGGTCTGGTTGTTGGATGCGTGGGTGGACTAGTGAGTGAGAGTGGGTGTGAGCGTGGGTGGACTGAAGAGTGAGGGTGTGGGTTGAGAGGAGCACAAAGGTAAACAGAAATAGAAGAGAGAAAAAGGAATTATGTATATATATATATATATATATATATATATATATATATATATATATATATATATATATATATATATATATATATATATATATATATATATATATATATATATGCGTCGTCACTAAGGTCGTGGAGTTCACCTGCCACCATCGCCATAAGTGTTGTGGTACTGCCAGATGTAGCATATTTTACATCTCACCTGGTTTCCCTCACACCCACACCATACACATGTAGTGTCAACGCTGCCAGGGAATATTTCCTCAAGAAAGTTCAGTTAATGCGTGTATCACAAAGTATCCATTGGTTACCAACAACCACCAGCGTTCCTCACAATGGTTTATGTTGCTTCCCATCACCACTGTCAAAGCTTTCAAATATTTACCTCCTCTTCGTGCCCTCCGCTACATTCTCGTTTCCTTGATTCCCGTTTTCTGTAATCAATGAGGGCAAGAAACAACCCCGAGATTGGGAGAGTTAGTTCACTCACGTAACTCTTCGGTCCATTTAAGGGGAGAAGGATAGTAATTTTGTTGTCGCAGCCAATCACGGACGCCTAGAATTGACAAGGAAGCCAGTAAGCATGATGGCTTACTTCCTTGGTGAGCATTCAGTGGCTGTCGAGCGTGTCTGTCAACCAATCAGCGGCTGGCACACATTAATGTTGTCCTGACACGCAATGATCCGTGGCTCCCGTGGCCACTGACTACTTTCTCTTGCACCTGCCTCCCTCTCCCAGCGCGGAATGTTATGGTCCGTTTGTCATGGCTGTTAATAAAGAAGAAAGAAGTTTCATGACCGAATATCTTTACACGTTGAAGTGACCGAGGACTATTGATGTCAACGAGAGCATTCATTTAGTGGGGACCTGGTTCATTTGTCTTACAAAGTATATAATGTCAAGGCTAAAGAAAGACTTAGACGAGTGAATGCCATTGTCAGTACAAATTATTAGATAATGGTGCATATTCGTACATACTTTCTCTTTCAAACAGTTTAAATTTAGGAGTTACAACACACACACACACACACACACACACACACACACACACACACACACACACACACCTCAAAATGAATAACAAGTAAAAAAAAAAAACAGCATATGAGCAAGTGATGGTAAATGCAATGCAAAATTTTCTGAAAAGTAAGTGAAACAAAGGTACCGAACTTTGTTGAATGTCTCAAGGCAACCTGAAGGTAAGTGTAGTCAAACGTTCATTGTGAAGTTGTCATTTTATTTAGCATTATGCGATTTTTTTTTTTTCTTCATCATATATAAAAAAGAAACTGTCAAGCTGTTCCATAAATAGACTTCCCACTCAAACATTTGACCTTCACCGCCCATCCCTCCCCGCACTCCCACATTCCAGACACTACATCCCTCATCAGGCGGCGCCCTTCACACTCTTTTCTCACCCTTATCATCACTCACACTCCTCCTTCCCTCCCTCACCTCCATCCCTCTTACACCTTCTCCCTCACTGCTCGCCACCCTCACTCTTTGCCGCGCTCTCCGCCTTTCCTCACGGGTTCTTGAATTCATCTCGCCAGGCGCTCGCATTAGCCAGGGCAACTTTACGCAAGCCACGAGTGAGCTACGGACGAGATGGCTGGCGGCCGCGAGTTACATGCATTTAAACAGCTCAAGGTAGTCAAGGTGTAATTATAGTCTCAGGGAAAACTGTACCGCGGGATATACAGGCCATTTACCGACTACACTTTTACGACTGTATCCTTCAGCAACACACCTTGTTGAGAAAAAGTAATAGAAAGATACAGTCGAGGCGAGTATTACCTGCTTAGCCAAAAATTCTCTCAATGGTCCGGGGTTTAGATTATGTTGGCAAGGTGGCAACGTAGTGGAGTCTGACCTGAAGGGCCCACAAGTTACCTCTCTTGTTAATTGAAGCCGAGACTGAGGTACTGCCGACTTCATATTCCGAGGAAATTATAGTGTGTGTGTGTGTGTGTGTGTGTGTGTGTGTGTGTGTGTGTGTGTGTGTGTGTGTGTGTGTGTGTGTGTGTGTGTGTGTGTGTGTGTGTGTGTGTGTGTGTGTGTGTGTGTGTGTGTATTTATGGCAAAATTTTACACCACTACACACCGATTCCATTCACTTTTGCCCCACGTTACACACGGAGGGCCGTAGTACCACCTGTATTTATTTGCATACCATTAACATTACAAGTGGCCAGAAAAAAAGAAAAAAGAAACAACATGAAGCCGCACTGTCATTGGAAGCCTTACGTTTCTCTCTCTCTCTCTCTCTCTCTCTCTCTCTCTCTCTCTCTCTCTCTCTCTCTCTCTCTCTCTCTCTCTGCCACCATTAGAAGGCCGGTTTTTAAGCATCACAGCGATACAAGAACCACCAAATAAAAACAGCCCCCACAAGCTGCGAGTTACAGCCTTTACAAGAGAAGGAAAGAGGGGAGAGCACCCCCTTTCAGAAAAAAAAAGGACCATCCGAGCTACAGTCCCTAAGTTTTTTCCCCATTTCCGAACCCCTCGACTGCCTCCCTAGTCAGAATTTTGGGGTTAAAGAGAATCATAGGCTGAGTGTCGCTCCTCGGATACTCCTAGGTGGGCGAAGGAGAGGGTGCCGGGTAGCGGGGTCGGGCTGTAATATGGTACAGATAAGTTACAATCTACGTCGTTATAGCTGTGTTATTGAGTCATTTATCACCGGTGTGGCACGACATCCTATTATTCCCAGGTATAAGTTATGGCCCTTTCGAAATTATGTATTGAATCTCTCTCTCTCTCTCTCTCTCTCTCTCTCTCTCTCTCTCTCTCTCTCTCTCTCTCTCTCTCTCTCTCTCTCTCTCTCTCTCTCTCTCTCTCTCTCTCTCTCTCTCTCTCCAATTTAACTCTTATATTCCCTTTCTTCCAATTTTACTGACTTTCCCTTCTCCCTACCCTCCGTTCATTCCCCTTTTCTCTTTCCCCTTCCAACTCCTTCACTCCCCCTCCCCTCCTATCCATTCCCTCCCTGTTCTTACCCTCCCTCATACCTAATTCTGTTTTTTCCCTTTCCCAAGGGAGGTGAGAGCAGGGGCACATGATGAAAAGAATATTGATAAAATATAGAGCTGAGCACGAAAAGGGGAAAAGAAGGAGTGGAATTATACTGAAAATGAAAAGCAGTTAATTAAATAAATTAATAACACAGGAAGAATGCTCCGGCGGTAATGATTCAAGGAAGGAAAGAAAATGGAAATGGAAAACATAGCGTATGACGACAACTATGATAATAACGAGAAAAACAACGCGGGAAAAGAAACAAGTGCACAAATAAGTTCAATATAAATCTGAGCAATACGTTATGACGCACCTCCATCACAACCTGAACAGAAGATTTTGATCAAGACCGAGACAGAAATACGTTTAAAGGAGACAGTATAGTATAAAGGGGCTCGTGTGGCGACACCAAATGGGAGGAGTGAAGAGAAGGGGACGACACAGAAAAAAGAATCAAAGGAGAAAGGAATAGAAAATATGAAGTGGAGATACTAAACTAAGGTAGAAGAAGGGGGACACACTGCGGAGGTAAATCTTGCGGAGTAGAGGAGGAGGAGGAGGAGGAGGAGGAGGAGGAGGAGGAGATACAGAATAGAGGAGTAAGAGGAGAAGGAGATGGAGAATGGAGGAGTAAGAGGAGGAGGAAGAGGAGGAGGAGGAAAATAGAGTAGAATGTAGGAAGAGGGACAAAGATGGCAAGGAAATGGTGTGGTGAGATAGGAGTGGTGTTCCTTGTTTCCTCCTCACCTGTGTTGTTAATATGCAAGGCTAATAACCTTCCAGGAAGCGAATAAAGAAACGCATCCAAGAATCACTATTTACATTATAATGACTTTGGGTTTTTCGTGTCACGAGTAATTTTATGTGACTCTTAATCTTAAAGAGATCGATGGGGACGTATTTCACTGTAGGACTTCATTTTTTGATCATGAAAGTCACCATTCATGAAGCTCACACATTCTTGCCCTTTGTTACTTGTATAACTTCTTTTCAACTTTTTTTTTTCACTCCCAAACTTATTCTTCAGTACACCCCAAGTTTCCTGTAGCCATTTCTTCTTAATAACTTAATCCACGGAGGTTCCTGTGTGGTTTATGGTTGCGGTTTTGTGTTTGTAATTCATATCGGGGGCGTGAAGGTCATGTGGTTTGTATACGTTCAGTCTGAGCGTCAGGAGTCAAACGCTGGTGGTTGAGAAGAGGAACGTGAGGTGAGTGTGTTTATTTGAGGTCGTGTCAGGAGTGAATGGAAACCTGAGCTTGTGAGAGGAAAGA
>NC_087166.1:3015000-3027500 GCF_035594125.1 Scylla paramamosain
GGACTCCCCCGCCTCTGTTCCTCTTCCTCGACGTGGGGGCATTATAACTTACTGCTGTACTGGGAAATTTGGGGCCTGAGTAAATACTAAGTTATATAACGGCAGAAAGACGCTACTGAACTTTTAGATTATCAGGGCTTTCGAATTTAGAGTTAAGAAGAAGGAAAAACTCGAAGGCGAAGAGGAGAAGTAGGAGGAAAAGAAGGAGGAAGAAATATAATAAGAAAAAGCATAATCGAATAAGATATGAAATAGTCACGATAAAAGCACAATCAATATACCTGATCAAAGATGTTTGGGACCCATGAGAGAGAAATGAAAGCATGCTGAAAAATATTTTCTATAAAGGCAACATCTGGATAAGAAAAGAAGATGCAAGTGGGAAGATACAAAGCACCAACACAAAATTGTTGCCTAAAAGAATTACTAGGGAAAAGAAAGTAAGGATATCGACTACGGCAAATAACTCAAGACCAAAGAAGAACACAGAGAAGGCAACACTGAAGAAAATAATAAAAATAAGTCTATGAAATTAGTTATGAAATGGAATGAAAATAGATAACTTAGAAAAAAAATAGTAACAATAACCTGTGTGTGTGTGGTATATATATATATATATATATATATATATATATATATATATATATATATATATATATATATATATATATATATATATATATATATATATATATATATATATATATATATATATATATATATATATATATATATATGTATATATATTAGATAATGTCTGACAAGAGTATTTATGTCCCACGTTTAATCAGTACGGAAAGGAAACAGCAAATTTGAATTATTTCCAATCTAATTTTCGAAAGCCAGGCAATATTCTTCTAATGGATTCCGGAGCGATTCCAATTATAATGCTGCGATGATATTTCGAGGCTTCAAACCCTGGACGGACTCGTATATGCTGACACCTCGGGTGGAAATTTAAGACTTTTAATTTCATCACAGAAGCAGCGGGAGCCATTACTTTTAGATACGTTCTATTTACTAAATGAACCTTTTTTATACACTAATTCTAAGCGGAGAAACTATTAATGTACACAGGTGTTATTATACTGTGTCTGTATTGTATAATTTAACAAACTATCTCATTAATGAACAAACGTAGAACACTCCTTTCACCTTCAGCAAAGAAACGGATAATTAAAGACTTTAATCTATTCTGCATCACAATATTCTTATCTATATTAATACTCAGAGCGCAAAGGGATTACTAATTCCAAACATAAACCTCTCTCTCTCTCTCTCTCTCTCTCTCTCTCTCTCTCTCTCTCTCTCTCTCTCTCTCTCTCTCTCTCTCTCTCTCTCTCTCTCTCTCTCTCTCTCTCTCTCTCTTAACGAAGGGTGTGAAGGGTAAAAACAATAGTCAACTCGTGCTTAAAATAGACACCTGGGGGTAATCCTTCTAAGGTGATGCCATAAAGATTGTGTCGTCAAGAGTTTATGGACATGATAAAAACAAGTAGATAAATGAGACAAGGAGGAGGCCATACTTTAGACGAGTATCTATCATGTCCCTGTGCATACCCACCGCAACACTTGATACTTATACGACTTTATTGTTATACTTATCCAGACTATTACGCATGTGTATTAAATAAGATTACGTGTGCTGGGAGGAGGGGGGTAAATTTTATAATATCAATAAGTAAAAAATAAAAAAAATAAATAAATAAATAAAAAGTATTATAATAACCAAAATGTCTGGAATAGAGATCACGTGTGTATGTGTGTGTGTGTTTTCCAGAACGAGCACAATGAGCTGAACAAACACAAAGACACAGCAAAAAAATTACACGAACAAAAAAGGAGTTGAATGAATATACAAATACATTAAAATAAATCTGCTCATTTCCTGACGCACATGCATTATCACAAGCACGAAAGATTCCCCGCCAGAACACAAAGCTTTCCTCGCCCCAGGACACAAGGGGAAACTATTGTGTCTGGTACGCCAGGTGTGAAATAACCCTGATTAGCGGCGCGACCATCAGGTAATTACCCCCAGCGAGGCCCTCCCGTCACGTTTCCATTCCCCAGGTGATGTTTAGCCCATGATCTCCGAGGGATAATCCGCCTCGTGGGTGCCATAGATAAAAACAGGTGTGAAAAGAAGTATAAAAGTTGTGTGTGTGTGTGTGTGTGTGTGTGTGTGTGTGTGTGTGTGTGTGTGTGTGTGTGTGTGTGTGTGTGTGTGTGTGTGTGTGTGTGTGTGTGTGTGTGTGTGTGTGTGTGTGTGTGTGTGTGTGTGTGTGTGTGTGTGTGTGTGTGTGTAAGCAAATGAACGAGAAGTAAAAGAAGAAAGTGATGAAAAGTAAACAAAAATTAGAGAGAGAGAGAGAGAGAGAGAGAGAGAGAGAGAGAGAGAGAGAGAGAGAGAGAGAGAGAGAGCGGTAATGGAGATAGGAGGAGGGAATGAGTGCAAGGAGGAACGCTAAGGGAGAGCCGCCGGTGGTTTGTTGTGATGGATGCACTGGATGTCCCAAGCCCTGACGGACCCGCTGCTGGAGAGGACCGAGGCTTCATAACGCATCTGACATAGCGAATATAATGACTTTGATGCTTGAATTCCAATGACCTCGGGCGCCTGGAATGATAATGATCTCCGACTTCTAATTAAAATAAGCGTATTTGCGAATTATAAAGACCCAGGCTTTCGAAATGAATCCCCTCGTCTCTGATGGAATTTTTTCGCCTGCAGATAATATAATAATGATAAAAATAATAATAATGAAAACTTTCCCGGATCGTGGAAAATTGGTGATTCGGCTTCACGCTGAAATCACAGTGGGAAGTGAAATTTTCTTAATCACAGTTCTGGTGTTTAAGTTTCAATTTCTCTGACTTCCTCTGATTTCTGCAAATTACAGTGTCCTTATCAATGTTTAGCATCTCCGTTGTTCAAGTTCTCCCAGCGTCTCGTGTCTTTGTGTTATATTGAAAAGAGAGAGAGAGAGAGAGAGAGAGAGAGAGAGAGAGAGAGAGAGAGAGAGAGAGAGAGAGAGAGAGAGAGAGAGAGAGAGAGAGATGGGAACGGAGAAAGAAATAAACAGAAACACAGACATTTACAAAAAGAGACCTGATACAAAAAGAAAGAGAAAGACGACGAGACAGAGAGAGAGAGAGAGAGAGAGAGAGAGAGAGAGAGAGGGAGAGAGAGAGAGAGAGAGAGACCGACTGACTGACTGACTGGCTGACAAACATGCAAACAAACACGCGGAGACAAAGAGAGGGAGAGCGAAGTCGTTAACGCACGACGAGCATCAAGTCTACGTTTCAGCTAATACGTGTGGATGGCAAGGGTGCGGCTAGTCCGTGTGAGATGTATACATAGGAGTTCATTACGAGGACGGTGTCAGGGCGGGGCACGACTGATAGGTAAGAACAACGGACAGACCGACAGGCCAAGTATCTTCAATACTGTTGCTACCACCATCACCGCCACCACTACCACTACTGGCACACTTCCGAGTCGCCACCACTACTGCCGCCTTTACCCATGAAATTGTGGACGATATTCTGAAACACTTCTGCCCGCACGTAGACTGTTTTCAAAATGTTCTAGTTGAAGTTATACGTGGTTTTTATGGTCCTAGTGACAGATTAACAAGATTTCTGCATCATTAACAGGATAAACACTATTGAGAATCCAGTTAATCATTTCTGTAGCCTTTGAAAATAATCATGGTGAGAAACCAAAGCGTTTCTGGATACGAGTCCAAGAAAGATCGCCACAGTTTCCCTCATCGGTTTGTTTTCTCTCCTAGGAAAACTGTGGGGGGAAAAGTTACAAAGTTAGTACGATGATTAAAATTTAAAGTACTCAGGAAAAAAAAAATGCAATAAAAGAGAAAGGGAGATACATAGGGGTGAAACTGTTACAAGTATTTACTATAAAGGATCTGTTTTAGAGTTCTCCAGTAAATTCCCGTCCTATGATGTGCGGCGGCTGGTAGTGGGGAAGGCAAAAGTTTCTCCCTCGCGCTAATAATATAGAAAGGAGATAAAAATTTATGATCTTTACCATAATATCTTTATAAAATTATCAGTATCGTTATATATTTTTCTAATGCGCATGTCAGTGTTAAAGCCAAGCAGGTAATAAAATTAGAAGATGCTTAAAAATATATCAGTAGAGATGTTCAATATCTTAACTCAAATAACAACTGTAGCACAACTGTTGACATGGCGGCCACTCAGACAGACTGGCCGCCAAGACGAGCCTCACATGACGTTTTTTAGTGTTACGGCTGAAGAGAATAACACATAGAGAAGCTCCCTAAGTTCCGCTCCGCCGGGGTCGTAACATATTTAATTGTGCTCGGAAAATGGCAAGTAAATGGACTGTGAGATGACGCTGTGTATGTGATAAAGACCCGTTTTATTTTATATTGCTCATCAAAAAAGGAAACATGAGAATCGTGAGCCGTTTTTATGTAAGGCATAGAATATAATGTTATAAGTGACACAGAGACAAGGGAGAGAAGATACATTGCACCAGCGGGACGGAACGAAGGAAGAATGAAGATAAAGATGGGAAGCTGTTACAGTAGAAGTTTATTATGGAGAAAATCACTATGGGACGCACACAATAAATTCTAAATACATTGATAAAGACGTGGGGTTCTTTTAACGTAACTCAAAATGTTGAGACGCTTAAAATACGGACAGGCGAACATTATACTGCCAATAAACTGAGCAATAAGCGCTATACACAACATCCCACAAGCAAAATCTCATTTCACAAACTACGATGTCCTAAGAATATAATCACAACGCATCATATAAACTTCACGTAAGAAAATACACCTTATAAATAAATAAATAAAAAAAAAATCCTAAATGAAGACATACACTATGTAACGCTAACTAGTGAAATAAAAGATGGGCCTTAGAATTCATCCAATCATTCACAATCGTATCCTCCATTAAGGGAGTCATTAGGGAAGGACACGAGGCAGGCGAAACTGGCCCCTACCAGCACACACCTGAGAACTTTCCCTACGACCCTCTTGCCCTGAGCACCTGGGACGGGTACAGAGAGGGCCCGGTTGAGTCCACCATCATCCGTCACACCATTCTTACTTTCGCTTTAATGTCTACCCTTGCAAGGACGGGTACCAGCAGCCTCCCGACGTAGAGAATAATTGCATTTTTACGGAGGAGCGTCGCGGAAATATCAGAGTTCACTGGTTGGGTTGTCTCGCAGCGGCGTCGCGAAGGGGGAGGCTAACACGGCGGGTCGAGTGTGGCGGCGGCAGTCATCCATCATGGCGTACAAGAAGGCGGGGGGCGATGGTCCTTCGAGATATATAATTTAAATTCTTGACTCCTCTCTCTCTCTCTCTCTCTCTCTTCTCTCTCTCTCCTCTCTCTCTCTCTCTCTCTCTCTCTCTCTCTCTCTCTCTCTCTCTCTCTCTCTCTCTCCTCCAGCATCATCACCATATCCTCTCTTCTTTTCCTTCTCCTTCCTCTCCCCCCCTCCACCACATCAACCACCACCACTACCACCGCCACCTCTTGCTCCTCCTCAGCCTCCCCCTTTTCCTCCTCCTCCTTCGCCTCCGCCTCCTCCTCAGTAATTATTATTCACAGTGATCACGTATGAGCCCGCCTGAGCTACGCGAGGGATGTGTGGCCCCGCCTGATGCATGGGCGGCGCTGTAGTCTTCGTGGGGCGAGATGAATGCGGTCCAGGAGAAGCTTTACGAGTCTGTGTGTGTGTGTGTGTGTGTGTGTGTGTGTGTGTGTGTGTGTGTGTGTGTGTGTGTGTGTGTGTGTGTGTGTGTGTGTGTGTGTGTGTGTGTGTGTGTGTGTGTGTGTGTGTATGCTCTTACTATATATTACAAACACACTACTAAAAATGCTTCACAGATACAATTGTTGGACTAGTAATTGCCGACATGAGCAAAACAATGCCTGAGAAAAAAAAATATGCAAAGCTGCACTGAAGACCTTAATTAAGACTAGGACAGGAGATCAATGAGATAAACAAACGCTGAACTGAATACCAGCATCTCTGAATAACACTCCCACTAAGTAAAACATCCACTCTCATTTCCCCACCAAACGTAACGCAAAGAAAAGGACAAAAGTTTTGCTGTGATTCCATATGCACGGTGTTATATTCTTTTTCATATTTCAAGGGAGAAAATAGATATATCTCTACCGCTAATCAAAGGTACGGGACCCTTCACCTGCGCTCATTAAAACAGCCTTCACCATCTGGCCCCGTGTGGCGTGTTTACCGTGAATGTATTTTGTAAACATCCTCCCACGACAAAAATATGGAGAGTAATTAATAAAAGGTAAATTGGGCAAGACTAGGAAGGGGAAGGATGGAAGAACAGGGAGAGAAAGAGATGCATGGAAGCTACCACGGGTGACGCGTTGTGTAGAAGGAAGGAACGAGGGGAAATGCAGCATAAAGAAAAAATAAATAAAAAAATATATATATGTAAAAAAAAAACTGGAAATGAGAGACGAATGAAGAGAAGTGGAAGAAGGAATTAACTGAGGAAATGAAATACGAGGAGAGGCAAAATAACAGGAAGGGGAGTATAAAGCATAAGAGAACCAAGGAAGGGGGAAGTAAAAGGGAAGGGGAAAGAAAGATGGAAGAAGAGAGAGAGAGAGAGAGAGAGAGAGAGAGGAGAGAGAGAGAGGAGAGAGAGAGAGAGAGAGAGAGAGAGAGAGAGAGAGAGAGAGAGAGAGAGAGAGAAAGAGAGAAAGAGAAAGGCAGGATATAACCAAGGATTGAGGCCAGGAGGGAGAAGACAAGCCGGGAAAGGAGTGCTGAGAATGGAAACCAAAGAAGGTACCGATGAAGAAGAGATTGGAGAAGGGAGGAGGAAAGGGTGGGAAGGAGAGAGAGAGAGAAAAACCCAAAGCTCAGAAGAGAACCGATGAAGGAGGGATTGAAAGAGGGAGGACGCAAGGGATGAAAGGAGATAGAGCAGAAGCCTAACCAAGAACCTGAGAGTGAAAGGAAGAAAGAGGGAAGCGAAAGGAAGCACGCGGAAAGAACTCAATGATAGAAAAAACGAAAAAAAAAACAGATTGGCAAAGAAGGGAAGAAAGAACATAGAGGAGGGTAAAAAAAAGGACATAACAAAACTCGTGTAGAAAACTGAAGATGTAAGAAGAAAGAAATGGATAAGGAAGAAGAAAATACCTACATATGAGGAGGAAAAAGAGGAAGAGAGAAAGAAGAAAGGGTAGTAAGGAATAGGTAACACAACCTGAGCAGAGAACCGAGGAATGTAAGAAGGAAGAAGGATGCAGGGGATGGAAGGAGAGAGAGAGTTAGGGAGAAGCCAAGGAGAAAAACGAAGGAAGAAGTGCAGCAGGAGGGAGGAGGAGGCAGTAGATGAGTAAGGAGAATGAGGTCAATACCGTGGCAGTGTTGTGTACGTCATGAGGTGATGTAGCGTCTCCTGCGCCGCCGGGTAAATAAAGAAATAAACCAGTGCTTTACCAAGGTCGGTGGCGTGCTGGGAGACAGCGGTATCCTTCTCTTTTTTTGGGTTCATTCGTTAATTCAGTACATACATCGCGCGCCTTGTATAACCTGCAGACTATTTGAGTTACCTGGACGGTGTTTTAATTGGAAGCTGAGAGACGAGATTCTTTAACTATTTTATATATTTCACTTATTTACTTTCACTGATTTTTAGCCTGCGATAGTTTGCCTCTTAGAAAAAGGTTATTTTGTCAGTATTGATTTTTTGTTCTAACTTGCTCAGCGAAAAAAAAAAAAAAATCGTGGCTGTAGAAAGGGAGAGATTAGGAAGGTTTTTGCACGAATACAAGTTGGCTTCCAGGTAACTCGTTCCGAACTGTCGAGGGCTAGATTAAGAAGAGACTTGTAATCACATTGGCTCATAAATCTTCTATACAATAAGAATACGCGGCTCTGATTGGCTCTGAGGCTGTGACGTGCACAACCCGCAGTTACCAAGAGTTCCATGGCGGACAACTTGTGCTGGTCGGGGTTACCAAGGTGGAGACTTTCCCAGGGCGTGGTAATGACTTCCTTAAGGAGGTATGTAAGGCCAGGGGGCAGGTACAGGTGACCCTCCCCTCCCCCCGCCATGGAGACACAGGCAATAAAGGCCACTAATAACCAGACTGAGGGTTTGTTAGCGTCTTGTAGCGTCGCGTCGGTACTTTATCGCTGATCTTGTCATAAATAAGCGCTTCCCGGGCCGGCCACTGCATGGCCACCCGGAGTCACCAACTAACTGTCTCGTCGGACTCTTGCATTTTTCCATTTTCCTCTCATAAACAAGTTTCAAATGCAGGTTTTCTCCGCTCAAGTGAGTGTGGGAGTGTACTATTTGTTTACACCGAGAGACGAAGATTACACCCCGGGAGTGGGGAGAAAGTATTTTTGGTTAATATTTAATTTAAATTGATACCGTCGGCAGCCGCTTGAAGGTCAGGGGTACCTTCAAAGTGCCAGGTTAATGCCTTACGAGAATCATCAAAATGGTTGGCACTCACATAACTCTACCTTCAATTTTGATCCTTAATGGTTAGGTATCAATTGTGACGCTCTGTCTCCGAGGCGATGAGATGGTGGAAGTAATTGCCCTCTCCTTTTTTGTCTGCGTGTGACTTTGGAGCGAGAAGGGCATAGGCAGAGTCGGTGGGTGGCGGGCGGTTGGGGCGAGTCTAGTCTGCCCCGCCGCCCCACGCCACGCTCCCTGCGCTCCAGGGTAGGACGCTCCACACTGTTTATTGGGCATTTCTTCGTCGACGGTGTTTATTGTGGTGATAATGATGAGGGAAGAGTGGTGCGCCTGGTGGCGGGGGGTAACTACCGGAGACTAATGTTGGTGTATATGGTGAGGTGATGGTGGGGGATAGTGGTTGATGGTGGTGTTGGTGAGAATGTGTGAGTGTTGGTAATGGTGGTGATAATGGGTGTTGCAGGTCTATAATTCCTTATACTTTTGCTATCAGATGTATTTGTGATAAACATAATATGACAGCAATAAAACCAGCTGGATAAATTCGCTAAGAATCATGACCAAGCCAGATGCTTATATATACGTTTAAGCTCGCACGTATTTCAGACAATTACTTTTTTTTTGTCTGTGTGTGTAAAAGTTTATGGACACACTCGGAAATAACGAGGCAAAACAGGTCTTGCCGGGTGGTTAAAAGGTGTAAGGAATTCAAGAAAAACCTAACAAAGAGTAAACAACATAAATAAGGAATACTTAAACCTAGTGATGTCTTAATCGGGTCTCTAAGAACACGTCAGCTCATTTAATTGTTTTGACAGGATATTATTTCCTCCCACGACTACTTGTTTTCATCTAGTCCCCCCTACCTTCTCTAACTTCCCACACGTCTCATCGAGTCAGCGCTCTTTCCATGACTTCCCGTTTTCCTTTAATCTTCCCTTTCTCTTCTCTATCATCCGGAACATCTTATCGCCCTTGAGCAGTAAAAATACATGTGAAAGTTAAGGCTTTTTTCTTTTTTACTGAAGCAATGACCAGGGCTGCCTTCGTCTTCACAGTATAACCAAAACGCTTTGGAAGATTATTTTACCGCATCGAAATAAAACGTTGTGATGTAATGATTTTTAATATGCAACTTTACAACACCTTTACCTTCAGCATATGCACGTAACTTTATACTGCATATCGTCCCAGTACGCTACATCAAAAATGGCCCAGAAATTGCCAACAAAATTATACCATTTTCTGACGCATTTAGTAGATCGACAGAGAGCGCTACCGCGAGAATAATAGCGGACCAATAACACATACATACACACACACTCGCGTTAGTCAGGCTTTTAACACCTAGCATAGTCTGTCCTCCAAGGCGCTGCATGACCAGTGGTAGGCGCTTTGGTATATCTAATAATCTCCAGTATACAAAGGAGTATATTAACTGACAAGGATAACTCACATTATTTTAAATAACCAAAAATTACTATATGTTACAATCTTCCTAATATTACAAACAGATTATAATTTGATATTTGAAGAATTAGACAGTCTTAATGTAGGAGATATCACTCGTGGTTTACAATAAATGTGTATCAACAAACGTAAGACTGCAGCTAATAGAAAACATTAGTGAGTGGAATACAGTACGTCAGGCAGCCGCACGGAGAACAAACTAGCTATAAGATACAAACCTTAAACCCGCATCATGCAGCAGCAGCATCCTTGCACACACAATAAAGAGAAAATACACAGCATCACAGTGGCATCTTATTAGTGAGCATCAACAAATATTTAGCAGAGAGATGGACAGGTCCCTGCAAGACATAACTGTGTTAATCAATACCTATACGAAATATGCTACCACCAACTCACCTGAACACTATTACAATACATAATAAATGTAGAAAGCATGAATGAAAGCTAACCATATATGACAGTGTCGGCTGATCACTTATGGAATTAAAAGCAATGCGTAAACACGGTTGTAGTTGCTGCAGGAATAAGTAAATTGGATTTTTTTTTCATTCTGAAGTGTTATGAAAACGTAATCACCAGACACTACATATAAGGCTTGCATTACTTGAGGTTAATTGCCCTGAAGACCTGAAATGCTACGAGAGACAGCATGCTAAAGTTATTTCAATTAAGATATTCACCTCAACAAAACACATTTTTTTTTACATAACAGTAAAAGATTAACTAACATAGTCATAGGAAATTAATTCTATCTATCTCACATCTCTGATATTAGAAAAAAATACAACATTTAAATGGTGAGAAAACATATCTATTTTGAAGTTTTAAATCCTAAAGATAGATGTTATGCCCTAACAATAGCTAGAGTTTAGAACCGAGGCCTTTCAGTCTTACCTGGAGCAGAGCACGGAAGTTATCCATCATCGAAGACCCTGACATCACCTGCAAAACAAAAGGAATAATTAAGGTAAGTGCAATGAAAATACTAAATATGCTTCATATTAATAGAGTTACATACAACAGGTTAAGGGCATGAAACATTTAATGAGATCGCGTGTGTAAAGAAATGAATGTTTATAATTAGATATAACGTTTATACTTACAAAAAAAAAAAAAAAAAACATCGTGAGGACATAAATATCTAACTAATGACATACAAACACACACACACACACACACACACACACACACACACACACACACACACACACACACACACACACACACACACACACACACACACACACACATGCACGAATAATTGCAGCCATCATTATCGGAAAAGAACACGAGGGTGTATCATTACCATAAACAAAAGATGATCAGAAAAATTGGTGACCATCAGAGACCGTGTGTGTGTGTGTGTGTGTGTGTGTGTGTGTGTGTGTGTGTGTGTGTGTGTGTGTGTGTGTGTGTGTGTGTGTGTGTGTGTGTGTGTGTGTGTGTGTGTGTGTGTGTGTGTGAGGGAAAAAACAAGTATCAATAGAGAATACATGAAAAACAAGAATAAAAGAAAAAGTCACAAAAAAAGAGGAAGTAGGAAAGCATAAACATGGATTTCTTAGCCTTTGCAATGTCTCTTTAACATGACATTAAAAAACAAAATGAAAGTAATGACACAGGTGAAAAAAATTGAAACTGTTTTCCTACAAATTTATCGGTCCCTTCATCAGCCGCTATTAGTGTGCATTAGAACACTCTGGGACATCAATTACGATACGGGTTATTCTGAGTAAAAATATCTTCGCTTCTCTCACCTTTACTAGTGGGCAAAATAAACCCAAGAGGAGAGGTATGTAATTTCTAGTGATAAAAAATAAAGAATGGTTTGCAATTGTCTTCACATCGCAAGAAATAGTTCAGACAACCTATGCTTTTTCATTGGTTACAATATATACTTTTTTACTCTCTCTCTCTCTCTCTCTCTCTCTCTCTCTCTCTCTCTCTCTCTCTCTCTCTCTCTCTCTCTCTCTCTCTCTCTCTCTCTCTCTCTCTCTCTCTCTCTCTCTCCTTACTTCCCCTTTCGAGTAGATTTTAAACATGTTCTTTAATATTCCTTTTTAATTCTCCTCCTCTTACACATCCTTCTTTTCTCCTCCTCATTCTTCTTGTTCTTCTTCTTTCTTCATCTTCTTTTATCTCCTCCTCCTCCTCCTCCTCCTCCTGCACTCCATTATGTGATCGACTAATCTTCCTATATTAAATTTTCGCAGTGTCCCCTCTTACCCTTTTATTTTCTGTTCCTTCTTTCCTTTCCATTTCATCCTCCCTTCCTGCTTACCCCATTATTTCCCCATCCAGTAAGTCCTCACTTTTTCCTCGATAATTCCTTACTTCTTTTTCCTGTTTCCCGTTTATTCCAATTTTCTCGCCTTTCGTTTGTATTATTTTCGACCCTCCTTTATTACTGACTCTCCCGGAAGCTACCACGTCATTATTACAAGATGTTCCTAAGAGAGAGAGAGAGAGAGAGAGAGAGAGAGAGAGAGAGAGAGAGAGAGAGAGAGAGAGAGAGAGAGA
>NC_087166.1:3032500-3037500 GCF_035594125.1 Scylla paramamosain
AATTAGATACCTTAGAGAACGAGAGGCTCAGCAACCTCATTAATTATATAAGTGTGTGTACATTTAGGCTGGCAGGAGGGGGGAAGGAAATTACACACACATATATATAAAAAGCATGAGATAGAAGCATGTTACTTTTATGCATATGCGTAAATGAGGATTATTTTTCCATCTTCTTCCAGTCGTCTGCCGCCTCCTCCATTCCATGCATCTTTCTCTGAGAGCTGTGTCGAGGAGGGGGAAAAAAGTATCTTATGTATATGTTTGTCTTGCTGCCTCGAGCGAGCGTGTATGTTAGCGTGAGTTATGGGCCGACCTAATGGTTTGTATACAGCGGATAGTATGTTAGTATGACATGTAGCCGAGTGAAATGGTCTGGTTGAAGGTGGTTGCAGCCAACTTTGCCGCGCGCGCGTGTCTGTGTGTGTGTGTGTGTGTGTGTGTGTGTGTGTGTGTGTGTGTGTGTGAGCGTGATACTTCAGATACACACGTACAGCCACAAATAGAGTGATACACAAAGACACAAGACCACGCAAACACTGGAGTAGCACAAAGGGAATGTCTTTAGAAGTACAAAATTAGACACAAAATTAAAGAGACGATGACAAAAGAAAAGAGACATGGAAAAAAGACAGAGAATGGAGAAGAGGGGATAAGACGAAAGAAAAGCAGACAGACTATAAAAACGGAGGGGAGAGGATATAGAAACAAACGTAGGAATCCACTCTTTACCTCTCTCTCTCTCTCTCTCTCTCTCTCTCTCTCTTGCAGGGGGAAAGAGTGGATTGAGAAAAGGGAAGAAGATATGGAAAATAAAATAAAGGAAGAAAATAAGTGATAGGGAGGACTGAAAAAACATGAAAAAGTTGAAAGAAAAGGGGGAAATATAAAGAGAACGAAGAAAGACAAGAGGAAGTAGAGGAAAGAGATACTGGGTAAAAGAAGGAAAAGTTTTCACTGAACATATAAATATGAAATCATTCAAGCATGAAACGTTTTCTTCCGCAGAAATTAAATAACATATATTTGTCTGCCTTTTAGTTCCGACACAATGAATAATTTTTCTTTTGTGATACAGCAAGAAGTCACGATCAAGCGGTAGAAGGTGAGGAGAAGGAGGAAGAGGAAAAGGAGGAAGAGGAAAAGGAGGAAGAGGAAAAGGAGGAAGAGGAAGAGGAGGAAAAGAAGAGGAGGAAAAGAAGAAGAAGAGGAGGAGGAGGAGGAGGAAATATGAAAAATAAATGAACAGCAACAACAACATCAACAACAACAACAACAACAACAAATGAAAAAGAACAAGACCAAAAACAAGAACAACAAGAACAAGAAAAGCAAGAAGAAGAAGAAGAAAAAGAAGAAGAAGAAGAAGAAGAAGAAGAAGAAGAAGAAGAAGAAGAAGAAGAAGAAGAAGAAGAAGAAGAAGAAATAAATAAATAAATAAGACGAAGACGAAGAGTATACAGAAAATCGAGAAGAGAGAAGAGGAGGAAACTTCTCCCCCCCCCCCAACATGAGTGATCTTCGCCTCTTCTCTCCTACACATCCGGCGGAGTCTAGATCACCGCAAAAAGCCGTGGGTGTGGCGCAAAAATCGGCAAATAACCTATGGTGGAGTTTCGTACGGTGAGGAAAGGGAGAGGTGGGTAGTGGAGGGTCGAAAACAAAATTGTGGCGCGAAATTTATGGTTTATTGGCCTCGCTTTTCGGGTGGACCAATTACTGAAGTTGGCCCCGCGATGCATAAACTCCGAAACTTTGAGTCAAGTGATTCACCGCCATGGTTTTGACGCCGCATTTTATTTATCTATTTTGGTTTTACTTTCATCCTACTCTCTTATTTCGTATTCATTTATGCCGAGTCAAAAGGTAACGGAACATTATCATTGTCGGCAGCGGCGGCGGCGGCGTCAAGAAGAGTATGCATTAAACCATGACAACACAACACCAAGAACAAGTTTCCTTCCACCCACCTCAACCTGCACCACCACCACCACCACCATCACCACCTCCTCACTCCTCTCCCACACTCCCCCAATCTTTCTTGTACCTGTTTTGCCCTTCTCTTATACACCTACCTCTCTCACACCCCATGCTCGCCACACCGCCCCTCCCCCCCCACACACAGGACACGCACGCACATGGGGTCTCAGAAATGGGGTGACTGGGTGTGCTGAATTGTGGGTGACTCCGCCTCTCTGTCGCACCCAATCTGAATCCCAGATCATACTTCAACAGCACCCAGCTATCATCAGTCACTGGGGAAAAAAAATAAAGGCAATATTTATGGCAGTGTTTGGCTTTGTCATTATCGCACGCAGTGTATGAGAGCTTTCAAGATTTCAAGATCAGTACATTGAGTGTGTTATATATGTTTATTTTCCTTTGGCTTCCTTTTACACACGGCGGAAAAGTGTATATTGTAACTAGAGGACACGGCTGAGTTCAGGGAGGGACCTTGATGCGCTAAAGGGAGTATTTCAGAAGGTGTCTTACCTGCACCAAGCAACCCACTACAATTTTTCTTCTTTTTATTACTTTTTTTTTTTTTTAGTCACACCATCGTTATTTTCCTCCATCATTATATTTAAACATTTTTTTTAGCAATGCGGTTATTTCGAATCCCCATTACATTACCCAAACTCCCACTCCCAACAAATCAAATCACAGAGAACTTTTAAACACCAATTCCTGCCTCCACGCCACAACGCCATATGTACACATGCCCTCCTCTGTCCCCCCCTTCACCCCCTGCCACCCCTTCCCTTCGATTGATTCTCCCCCTTCAGCCAGCCACAAGGGGGAGAGGGTAAGCCACGGGGCGAGGGTAAATAAATAAAAGTTTCTCCTGCCAGTGTATCCTCCACCTCGCGGACAGCAAGAAACAATAAACTGCCTGGACCCTCCCTGGCCACACGCCCTCTGGCCACAATCTTTCGAGGCCACACAGTTGGAAGGCCACACCACTGCTGAAAGGCCACATATAGTTGGAAGGGCGCGGTACCGTTACGCCATATATCTGTACAGAGACCATACGCTTTTGTGAGTCCATACAGTTGCTTAGGCCGTACACCATTTTCAGCTTTGCACTAGGTTACGAAATGCAGTTTGGCCATGCACGCTGAGGCAATGCAATGGTTTAGCGTGTGTTGGGCCTCAGTCACATCCAGACTCTCGTGATACAGTCTTCGCTCGTCCGAGGCCACTCTTCAAGTCGGGCCAGGCCACCTAAGAAAACACGTGCCAGACTCCTCCATTACGCTGTATGGGACACGGTCTGTGATCTGCCATGGCCATACAGTTCTATGCTGCCTTCGTTACTGCAATGTGTAATATTTCAGGCACTCCCAGTGAAATTAAGTTCTCTCACGCACACCTACCTAGCCGTTCCATATGTCCATTTATGAGATTAGTGATAATTATAACAAGAAATTTAATTTGCTCGCCTCATCAAATTACTTATTAGAAGAAGCAGCGAAAGAGATCAATGAGCAATTAACTCTTCCTGGTGCAATTCAGGTTGTCTTTGTCATGGCTGGGAAAAGGTGAGCATCTGTATTGGTAACAGTTGGTGTGCTGATCCATAAGAGTGATAAGGATGGCGGCGGCGGCGGCGGTGGTGGTGGTGCTGGTGGTGGTGGTGGTGGGCAGGTTACTGGTGGGAGGGTGGGTAGGCGAGTGGGGGGGATGGATAGATAGACATGCAGTGGTCGTGGTGAGGGTGCTAATGATGAAATTGAGTGCGGTTCCTTGGTGGTTGTAGTAACGGGGGCGCAATGGTGGTGGTGAATGTGGCGGTGGTGGTGGTGATTTCAGTGGTGGTGGTGGTGATGGTGGGAGGCTGTGTGTGGCAGCGGGGAAGGGACGGTGGTCGGATAACATATATACGTAGAGGACATTAATGGCTTCCTGTTATACATACGGAATATAAAACTCAGCTCGGGCAAGGGATGGCGAGAGTCATCCTAATGGGAGGCGGACGTAACTCTCGGGGCAAAAACAAGTGCGGCAGACATGAGGCGCGGCCACCAAGCTCTGTGCAGGGCTTGAATTGGGCTCAAAATTCAACAAGCCTGATTCTGACTTGGGTAAATATTCGAGTAATTTGATATCTTGAAAGGATTTATGATTTTTTTTCGTCTGTCTCCTGACCCAAATGGCCTCTAGTCACGAGGGAGAAAAGGAAGGAGGGAAAAAGAGAGAGAAGGAGGAAGAGAGAGAAGGACAGCGTCTGCCAAGTGGATGTCATCAGGCGTGGGTTGTCTTCATCATCCTCCCTCAAGCTGCGACAGTTATACAATTCCATATGAGGGAGAAAAAAAGACGAAATAGGTCTAGACTAACCTGAATTTTTCCCATCACAAAATGAAATGTGTGACAGCGCAGTCGTCCCTTAAATCCAGCAACAAAAACTAACAGCCTGTGACGCCATGATTCATGTCAACAAAGGAATATAATTGATCAACGTTTATCTTTACTCACAGGAAGGGAGGATTTGGATCACGATAATTACGAGAACAACTTGAAAAGGAGCTCCGGATAGGATGTTTGGGAGCCGCGTGTTTCCTCATAAGACATGGAAACGCTCACAGTGATCATTCTTGAACGGGAGCGATACTAAGAACAGGTGCGGGATCCTTAGAAAGTCAACTCTCACAGCGTAAGGAGCAGCAGTAAGGTAAAGAAAGCCTCATCTTGGTTCATTCCTTTCGCCAGGTCAACACAGTATATACTTTGCGAGAGTCAGTAATCATCTGCATTCCCTTGTCTCCTTTCCGGCGGTGATCCCGAGGCCATGAAGACATCACGGCGCCGGGCCAAGAGGCGAAATCATTGGTGAATCGATCAGGAACTTGACCGCTAATGGAACCTCGAGACCAGGAGTCATTTACCTGTTCCTTTGTTCCCGATCTCTGAGCTGGACAGAGGGTTGGGTTTTGGCAGCCTGGGGTGGTTTCCTTTCTAATGTTTTCTACTTTTTTCGAGTAACGAGACGTCTCGGC
>NC_087166.1:3042500-3055000 GCF_035594125.1 Scylla paramamosain
CCAGCGTGTTAGAGGGTCACCGAGTGGGAGGTGGTGAGGGAGAGAGGGAAAGAGAGGAAAGGGGAGGATAGGAGACAGGGAGAAAGTAGAGAGGAAAGTGAAGAAAGGGGCGGAGAGAAAAGGCGAGGGTGGGAATAAAAGGAAAAAGGGGACGGATACAAGGGAAGGGATCATGAGAGTATGTAGATGAGTGAGTGATTATTAAGATGATGTATTGCTTCATTCCCTTTGTGCACTTTTTTGAAGAATTAGAATTTGCCTATGTAATGTTCGGCACCATCACCATCATCATCACCATCATCATCATCATCATCATCATTCAAATAAGACATCATAAAGAGGCAGAAAGCTTACACAACGCTCAGACAGAAGCCACTCTATGGAAATCCCTATTATGATGACCAGATTTTAGGCACCATTAGCTGATTCTTGTGATGAAATTATTCTGCTCCATAACAATACAAGGGATCATTTTATCGTCCCATAAACTGGTCCGTAAGAGCCGCAGGAGCACAAGAAATTTATCATAAGGGAGAGATACGAGCAACATGATCAATACTAAAGGTGGTGCTGAATTAATCAAGGACCCGGAACATTCACGGTACTTCTCATCACCGCCAAACGTTACATTTATAGTAATCGACTTAAGCCTGAACGGGAACCGGAATCTAGGATAAAAAAAAAATCCAAGAAAAAAGAGAGACAGCTATAGCGAGATTCATCACCAAGAGGCCGCCGCCATCCCCGCCACGAGAGCCTGGTGAGTAAAGCGGCAATAAAGGCGTGTAATGTTCCCGTCCGGCTGACCTATTCTCTTTAAGGCTCTCAGTCCACGCTATAGAAAACGGGCAGATATGAAGTCCTCAACGGGGCAGAGAGTGGGAAGACTGATCACCCATTAGAGGCTGACTTCCCGATCATGATTACCTGACCAAAGTAGGCTTGCAAGTAAATGAAAGACGAAAAAGATGGCAGAATAATGATAATAATAATAATAATAATAATAATAATAATAATAATAATAATAATAATAATAATAATATAGCTATAGTGTTATGTTTATTACTTAAAACCCAAACCTGCCAAGTACCGTTCCCTATATACAAGCCTTCCTCTATATCCTTACCCTATCAGTGACCTACATAATGTTTAGTGCCTAGTGACCCGAAGTGACCGCCCACCCTCCACCCACCACCCACCCCACTCTTTCGTAACATCCTCCCTCTCCCCCCACCCCACGTCCAGTGCTCGCCTTTCCCGCAGCATCCACCCCCTCGCCCACTTTCCTCACACAAGCGGCCACGCCTCGACCATAAAAAAATGGAGACTGCACCACCACCCTTGCTTGTCCTGGGATGTTCCCCACTTTATTGAGGGATCGTAAAGGGGTGGCTGCTTACCCTTTGCCTACCCCTTTTAGACTTGTTCCCCTGATACCTTCGACGCGGAAACAGCCTATATCGTTCACCTCACGCCTCTCCACAAGGACCGAGCGGACGAAGCTTTGTGAAAACTCGCGCCGCATTACTGGCGTTAATAAGTGTCTTGAAGAAACGCTCACATGTACTTCTAAACCCTTTACTGCTTGTCCTTTATTACTCGCAGCACGCGGGAAAGGATAACGCCAAATGTATGACCCACTTCCCTCAGTTTGTTTCCCGCTGTCAGTCAGGCATCATCCCAGCCGGAGGTCCCGCAGTAGAAAAGGTACGTCCTGGTGCTCCAAGTCTGTCTCGTGTTTGGATGGCGTGTCGCTTCGTCTCAGCCGTACTAATCCGCTATTTGATGCTGACTCTAAGCGCGGGACTTGACATTTTTGTCTCCTTTCAACGCAGATTACGCGTCGGCACGCGAGGATAAGCGCCTGGTTATAGAATTTCATGCTAAACATGTGTCATTCTTTAAGATTTCATGTCCTTCTACAACTCCGAGTAGTAAATTATACTTTAGGACAGGTGGCAAATAATTTGTTATGTGAGAAGGTCTGACGAGCATCTCTTTAGGTGCGGTGCGACAGGCTCTTTCTCACCCCTGCTATGGATTATCATGCCATTAAAACCTGACCAAAGTACCTCTAGAGTGGCTCTCAGTCTTGACCGTCAGTCTGAGCGTGAGTCGTCCAATAAAGTCAACCCTATGTCAGTGCTGACACGAGAACGGCGGCCAAAAGGGATCATACTGCCATTATCTTTTTCGCTTTAGTGTTACATTATGCAGTTTTTTATATATACACTCCCATTTCACTTCTATTTTAAGGTCGCTATAAAGAGTGACATTTTCATATCTTATTCGAGGGGGAGGAGGTGAACCGAGAGGAGGTGAGAGAGTAAAATGTGAAAAAAAAATTTCATACGGCACTTGTTTAAGCATAATAAAAATTGGAGCAAGTATTGTGGAATTGGAAAAATCATCAGGAGGGGCGGCGATCCCTGTGCGACAGACGAGCGTGGCAGACCCCATCACAGGTTTTGGCAGGATTAAGTCTAATCTTTATATCCCGCGGCATGCAATATGTGTGACCCCTCCCTGTCCCACCTCGCCCTCCCCCTCCCCTGTGCTACCTTTTCTCCTACCTGGGCCGAGGAAGGAGAGAGAGGAGGGAGAGTGAGAGAAACTGGGGGATGGAGTGAGGTGTGAAGAATAATGTCATAATATAGCAAAAAAAAAAAAAAGGTGTGAAATCGATGCTAACATACAAGGCACGTATATAATGCCATAGTTTACCGGCCTCCAGAAGGACAAACAATAGGAAAAATATGTGTGGATATATTTTCATGGCAAGGACTCCCTTCGTCTCCATCTTTCCCTCTTCCCTCGGTAACAACAAACCTGCTCAACGCGTTATCGAGCACTGCGTCAAAAGAAAACCCACGCCCATAAATATTAACTTTTGCTTTTCCCAGAAAGACCGATACTGCTGAGGAGGATTTTGAGCTCAGTGGCATGGAGGTGAGGAGGTGCCTTGATGCAATATTTCCACAGCGTGTTTGCAATATTATTCATTATTTGTGTTCTTAGGCAAAAATACGCCCACATGAACCAGCCTGAAATACAAGGCCATGAAATATCCATAAGTTGCTCCAAGTTACTGCCGAGAATTCTCTGGTAATACTGAAACATGAAAGAAGGATAAAAACATTTTCGAAAAATTCTGGCAAGGCTTCCTTTCACCCCATATAAATTCCAACGGGCGCCATGATACACTGTCCTGCCGGAGAGGTACACAGCGCTGGGCCGCGTGCCGCATTAAGACTCAGATACATGTGCAGTAGTGAATGGGACGGCTGGTTATGGACGACTGTCGTACACTGCCCACGTTAATTTTCCGAGGACTTGGCAACAGTCTCGTCCTCTAGCTGCAGAAGAGGAAAAAAAAAAAAAAAAGTTATTTCAGGTGAAGTTGATGGAAGCATTATTATTACTCGTCGTGGCGGAGCGATCGTGCTTCAGGCCGCGGCGGGGTGGAGGTGCAGGTCTCGGCCGGGCGAGGGTCCCGCGGGCTCTGAGGCGACAAAGGAAGGTGCTCGTGGCCAAGGATGAGTGATCAATACCCGCCATGAAGGAGTCCGTATCGTCTTGAGGGTGAACACTTGCTTTCCGACAAATGTGTTCACCAGCAGCCGTAATGAGTCGTTTCTTTCCTTACATAAAGCAACTTGAAATATTACAATTTCAATAATACGAAATTTACTTACAGGCAACATTTCAGACTTAATGTGGTGTTTATAAAGCTCGTAAAGTATTGTATTTTTAGTGCAAGACACACAAAAAAGTAAAAGAAAAACTATGACAGTAAAATTTTCAATAAAATAGACATGCATTTGAACGTCAAGAACAACAACAACAACAACAACAACAACAACAACAACAACAACAACAATAAAAACAACAACAATACTTAAAACAATAACAAAAACAGGAACACTGCAATAATTTAAAACCTTCCTTCCGTGTGGCAGAAAGAAATACAAGTGGTGATTTTTCCTCTCTCTCTCTCTCTCTCTCTCTCTCTCTCTCTCTCTCTCTCTCTCTCTCTCTCTCTCTCTCTCTCTCTCTCTCTCTCTCTCTCTCTAGTGCACTCCCAGCCAGTGTGAAGGAAGCGAACACGGACCGAGCTGTATGTTGGTGTCCTAGACCTATATTTCCCTCCCTGTGCTGTCCCCGAGCGGGCTGGCGGCCTCGGGAACAAAGACGATCAAGATAGCTTTGTGTCGGGCTGGGGAGGGAGAGCTGGAGATGCCTTATCATGTGTCGGGCTGGCGGGCTTACGGATGCCTGGGTCACCTCGTGGGTCTGTGTCGGTTCTGGGTGTGTTTGTGCGTGGAAGGGTAATGTGGATGAGTTGTTGCTTTGGGTTATAGTAGAAAAATGTGGTTGATGTTAAAAAGTCAGGTATGGTAAGGATAAAAATTACTGAGAGGAGTAGCTATGTTTTATTGCTTTATTTTTGCCTTGGTTTGGTGATGTACATGTTTGCTAAAGTTATTGTATATGTTTTTCTGGGAACTCTTTGTCACTTACACACACACACACACACACACACACACACAGAAAGTTTACCCTCAGCGATCACTCGTCACAGTGTATGAAATATCCCTCCCCAGCGCCTCGCTCCATAATAGAGGCGGTGACGGACGTGGAGGGATGTGCACAAGACAATATAAACAAGAGGCGAGGTTTCCTTCACGCCACAAACACTGACATGAATAAGACATAGACTCAGATTTCAAAGGAAAGACTTACGGCTCTTGGCTCTTGTGGCTTCCAGAAGGTGAGGTTGGTGGGAGAGGGGAAAACATTATGTGTCGCTATCAATACATCAAAAAGTAATAGATTGGTATATTCACTATATTCATAATGGGATCAGGTAGCCATAACATGCCGGATTTATGGCACATTCGTAAGGAGCATGAATTTTCCGTACACAATCGCAGCGCTGAAATTTATTTACGAGTACACTGCACTGAAAATCGCATTAAAAGAGCAGTTGCAAGCGGTCTTCCATTACGGCAAACATACTGTCGTGCTCCATTTGAAATTCCACGGGAAGGCAAACCCAGCCGACCGCCTTCTGGAGGCTGGCTGGCTTAACACGGCCTGGCTTACTCCCTCTTTTCTTGATTACTCTTTGCTCTCCACTCCCAGCCTCTTATTCTCTTATTTCCTCATTCCATCCTGCATTCTTAAGAAAAACTGCAAACATAATTTAACATTTTTACTACGTGTCCTTATGTAATTATGTGTATGTCTAATCATAGGAGAAGAACAAGTGACAAAGCTCTTGTACGTCATTATCTTATCCACACCCGGCTTCATCAACTATTCTTCTCTCTTAAATCATAACTCAAGTCCTCCACTGTCTTCCTACTCAAGAGAGAGGCAATGAATAATTTATGAGAGTTTCTTACCAAAATAGTTGTTTATATCACAAACTCAGATCAATAGTTCATTCAAGTGTTAATGTCGGTACTTTGACTTTACGCACATTAGCAATATTCATGTCTTATTCAGACACACACACACACACACACACACACACACACACACACACACACACACACACACACACACACACACACACACACACTCAAGTATTCATAAGCTACCCGTGAAAAGATCATTACGCTTTTTCAGTGAATATCTAAATTAAAAGAATTGCTCTCCTTCTCTGGCGTTACCTGTTGCCTCGGGGGGAAAGTGTATTCCTTCTCAGGGGAGTGTGAAAATAAACGACGCCCGCTTTTACCTCTAGTTAATTAATTCCCAAGACAATGAAGTGCTCTCAAGGTCACTTTATCCCCAGTGTTCCATCCTTCGTTTAATTATCCCATTTCCTCTCGCCCCCAAATTTACCGTCTACGTTCCATTTCCTACTTTCGTGGCGTCGTTTCCTCCTGTCCGCCACTATCAGGTAATGCTTAGCACTCACTCACGGCAGCATAGTTCCTCCTCCTTCCTCTCCTCCTCCTCCTCTTTCTCTTCCTCCTTCTTCACCTCCACTGCAACAACCTCCTCCACCTTTCACGGGGATCTCCTTACCTGCCTCTTTTACTTGCTCTCTCATCCCTCTCATCCCAGCAATCCCTCTCATCTCCATCACCGTTCTCTCGACACACTCCTGGCCCTCACTCCCATCATCAGTATAGTCTTATGAGCTCCACGTCCTGTTATATCAAATGCCTTGTTTCTACTTGCGTATAAACTCTTTTTTTTCTGGTCTTTGCTCTCCCTGGTGTTACTTGTTTCTACTTATTGCTTATATATTCATTTTATCATTTTTTTCTTTAATGTTCACACGCTAAGGATTGGTTACCTCGAAAATTACTATCAATATGAGTCTTTCTATTCTTGAACTGATAACGCATTCTCTAATATAATTTTTTTCTCTAGCACTAATAGATACATTACATCCAGGTGAGTCACAAAATAAAATGTTACAGGAAGTACAAAACAGTTCTGAATACAAGACGTGGCCTGAATTACAGTGAAGATTTTTCCTGAGGTCCATTGCGGGACGTAAAGGAGACCAGATAATGAAGACCACCGCGTCTCCACACAACACTTGGAAGAGACACGTGAGAGCAACAGATGGTCAAAGGGCATCACCTCCCCAGCCACAGGTCGCCTTTCTCTTCCTCTCTCTCAACTCCTCTCCGTATAGTCTCTTCCCCTCTTCGCCACTCCTGTCCCCTCTTCTTCCCTAGTGGCTCTCCCCTCCTTATCCCCGACCTCTTGTCCCTCTCCCCTCTCCTGCTCTCCCCTGCTCCCCTGCCAAAGCGAAATCTCTTCTAGGCGACGTTACGACTCTGAGACTGCCCACTTTGCCCGCCATGATTGTCGTTGCAGCCACTTTACTACCAATCACCCCGTCCACAACCACTCTAAACGTCGTGTTACCTGGAGGGGCACCGCCAGCCCAGCTCAGCCCGCAGATGGTAGCCGAGAGGGGATGAGGGAGGGGGTGAGGGAGGAAGGGGCAACACACGGGGGCCTCTGATGTTCCCCGCCTGTTGATGGGACGTGCGAGTGAGGGAAAAGAAGGTGCTGGTGTGGAGGAATAGGAGGAAGCATGGAAGGAAAGGGACTGGGTTATGAGGGCGGTGAGTGGAGGAGTATGCACCGTGCTTGTATGAATCTGCATTTTATGTCAGTATTTTTCTTTCTTTCTTTCTTATTTTCGTTCTCTCTTTTTATCTATTTATCTTTCTTGCTTTCTTATTTCTTCTTTTTGTCTTTCTCTCTTTTGTCTCTTTCTAATTTTACTTTAAATTTTTTGTCTAGTCCGGGAGTTTTCGGTGATGATGTTACGTTTACCTTTGCTGGTTTGTTAGGTTTACGTAATCACTGCTCACTGCGACACTGTTTCTTGTCACCGTCCCGCTTCAGTGTCGCCTCGCCATCTTCACAAAATACACAACCAAACCATAGCCAAAATACGGAAATTTATGCATTCACCCTCAACTTAATTGCACCCTAGAAAATGCAAATAGTGAGCCCCCTTTTGTAACCCTGAGAGAAAAAAGAGAAAAGGAAGAGACAGTTCTAGGGCAAAAAAAATAGAAGTAACTTTGGTAAGCCACAAAATTATTTTAAAAAGATCCTTGTTTTCTACTTTTCCTTACCACGTCACACCACAAAAATGGGAAATATAATAATAATAATAATAGTAATAATAATAATAATAATAATAATAATAATAATAATAATAATAATAATAATAATAATAATAGCCTATCTTTGCACCAGGCCGAAGTCTCCGTAAAGAGCAATAAAGATAATTATAACACCACGTCACTGCACACCATCAACACAGAACCAGAAAAGAGGCATCTGCTGTCCCTACAAACTGTCGAATTACCTCAAAGTTTCCCCCCCAAATTAGGCCTATAGTCTGTCCCAACTTACTTCTCCTTTCTCCCTTCATCCTTTCTCCTTCTGTCCCATCATTAAGGCTTTAATTATAAGGGCGGGCAGGCCTGGCTCGCTCGGGGCCTAACGCGGCGATCCCATTCGTGCGAGGTGGTGGGAGGAGCGGTGGCCGAGGCCTGATTGTACGTCTTCCCGAATTCGTATGTAACAATTGAGGTTCCGCCTTGACAGCATAATGGTTGGTTGGGGCGTAATCGCAAAGAGGAGAAGTCGAGAGGCAAGGAACGGGGGGGAATCACTGACAAGTTAACGCCTGCCTTTTCCTCCTTCGTCCTCTTCTCTTCCTTCTTACTTTCTTGTCTTACTTCCTTTCTAAGTTTCCTCGGATAGTCTTTTTCCCATTTACTGATTTCTTCCTTCCTCTATAGATACAAAACGTTTCCACTGAATTTTCTAACTCTAGGTGAGATAAATTCGCTCCCACCTACTCGTTATGCAGCGAGGCGCCTCAGTGTGTCGCGTGTGGGTGACCGTCCCCTCACTCACCCCGAACATTAAGACAGGCACAAAAACTATACAATAAAAAAAAAGTTAAGTGTTTATTGCTCAATGTCAAGAACGTGTACACAAGCGCTTTAAATGTCACACGAGAACACGCACAGGCACTCATGTACTTAGTCATGTGGTTAATAAATGTCTCTTAAATACTAGCAACGACTGAACTGATAAAAAAAAAAAATAATACTTTTACAATATGATACCAATATGAGGAGTTTTATTTTATTCAGCATTAATACATCAATGTCTCCTTATAACCAAAGGGACAGATGTAGAGTAAAAAGTCTACGTGAAGAAAACATACCAGCCTCTTGTCATTCTTTTCACCAGGAACTTTTTTGTACCGTCCGCAGGAGAAAAGCACGAAAATAAACAATGTTGATATTACCAAGGAACTTTAACTAGGACAATTACGCTCTGAAGCAGAAAATAACAAGCGACGTTCTTCACGCACACTTTTGAACAGTGATTATGGCAATATATATAGAGAGAAATGAAACTGAAGTGCACGTGTCGACATCCTCCCACTTACCTTCCCACACACCAGCACTCCATCCCACACCCACCGCCAAAACCCATTCTTCTTACACCCTTCCACCCATCCCAGCGACACACCCCTCTCCCATCATCACCTCTCCACACCCCATCACTCTGTACCCGTTTCTTACCATCACCGAACCTTTATGGATTTCCTATATAACTCACCCCAAGTGGCAGATGTTGGCAAGAAAAAAAAAAAGTTATGCATAAGTGGACTGATGGTACATACCTTTCAGCGCACCGTAACTCAGGGACACACACACACACACACACACACACACACACACACACATCATGACAACTTCGAGAATCAATCGCAGCAAAGTAGTAAGGGACTTAACACTGCCTTCCTCCTCCTCCTCCTCCTCCTTCTTCTCCTTCTCCTCCTCCTCCCATTTTCCTTCTACTTTCACCTCTCCTTCTCCTCCTCCTCCTCCTCCTCCTCTTTCCTCCATCTTCACTCTCCCTCTCCCTCTCCCTCGCCTTTTGTCCTTACCTTTGTTCTATTGTGTATTTTTTCCTCGCTCTTCCTGGCTACGAATCTTTTCCTCCAACGCTTCCCTTCCTCCTCCTCCTCCTCTTCCTCCTCCTCCTCCTCATCCTCGTCAAATCCACCCACAACGTCAAGAGGCGTGTGATTTGAATTTATCTATTTATTTTGCTTAATGTTTTCACATACAAAACCTCTTAAGTGCCTCGTTATTTTCTCCGTGCTATAATTTCGCGGGTCTTTTTCTTCTTGTTTATTGTACGTTACGTATTTAACTATTGGCAATTTTTATCGCATTATGCTCTCTACCCGCATATTATTATTAATTTCAGCGGTTGGTAAAAATAAATACATCTATATGTTTGAAAACCACATTGTCTTAAGGATATACAAAGAATTAACTGGTCGAGTTCATTAACCCTGTTCTTTGTATCATTATTATTATTATTTTTTTTTTTTATTCTCGTGTCTGAAAATAGTATTGACAGTGTGATCTTTTCCATGACCAGCATTACGTACACGCGCTCTTCCAGCACGACATGGAGCTCCTCTCTCTCTCTCTCTCTCTCTCTCTCTCTCTCTCTCTCTCTCTCTCTCTCTTTTACTTTCCTGCACTACTAATACTTTTTATTCCCTCAAGGTTCATTATAATTCACGTTTTTTTTTTTTTTTTGTGTGTGTGTGTGTGTGTGTGTGTGCGAACAGTTGGGTGGGAGAGAGTGAAAGTGGATGGATGGATGAGAGAGAGAGAGAGAGAGAGAGAGAGAGAGAGAGAGAGAGAGAGAGAGAGAGAAAGTGATCAATACTCCATCAGAGTCACCGTCTAGACAGAAGCGAGGCCCACTGCCTGGAATGGCCCCCGCACCCGTCCACTGCCAATCATGACGCCAGACAGAGGAACGCGTCGATCACTCACCTGGGTGGAGCCGCCTCTGATATATACATCTATTTTTTGTGCAATGCGACATATTTGCACTACTAGATCAGACTATCACTTGTGTGCGCATTCAAACTGACTCTGTGTGTGTGTGTGTGTGTGTGTGTGTGTGTGTGTGTGTGTGTGTGTGTGTGTGTGTGTGTGTACTAACAAATAACAGTCTGTCAGCGGCGCGAAAGAAAACAAACACATAATCCTTTCACGGCCCTCAAGTCAAGCAGTGTTTTGTTTTCCCACTTGCTCCGCCTCGTAACGCATCGACACGCACATAAACAAGACGAGATTCACACTTAATAACACGAAAACGACATCAACGAGGGCGAAGGAACCTAACCAGCGGCGAGGCAAAGTGACAAACAAAACATGGGCCCGTTAGATCAAGGCGATAAAAGCCGTCATTACATATCCATTAGAGGGCCATGCACGTCACGCACTGTCGCTAGAGAACCTTAATTATGCGCCGTCCCACTTAATTATGTTCCCACTCATTATGGCCCGATGATATACGCAACAGCCTTAAGGAAAGTATGAAGGAATGAAAGGGAAGAAAGAGAGAGAGGGAACACCTTGCGAAGACTGAAGGGAGCGGGGATGTAGTAAAGGGGATATAGTAAGTCTTAGAATGTGAAGAGATGGGGAGAGTAGATGGGAAAGGATGGGAAGGTTTCAGCACGATGGGATACGAAGGTAAGGAGGGATGGGATTTGATAAAGTTACGGGAGAGAGAGAGAGAGAGAGAGAGAGAGAGAGAGAGAGAGAGAGAGAGAGAGAGAGAGAGAGAGAGAGAGAGAGAGAGAGAGAGAGAGAGAGAGAGAGAGAGAGAGAGAGAGAGAGAATAAATAAAGAAAGAAGTAAAGAAGGAAAGAAAGAAAAGAAATCAAGAATGAGGAAGCCAAAGAAACAGACATAGTGAGAGATAAAAAAAATAAATAAATAAAATAAAAATAACTAAGCAAGCGAGCGAAGAAAGAAACAAAGAGACGGCGGGACAAAGATGAAGGGACGGTGAGGCTCAAGGGTAGAAGAGGGACGGGAGGGAAGGGGCGGCGGCCTGGAGATATGACATCGATAAATACTCAGGTAAATTAAACGCTGATAAGATAAGTTCCATCCATCACCGCCACGACAGAAGTCACACGATAACAATCTATTGACCACAGTTTAATGAGCCTTCCCTTCCGGTTCCATTTCTCACCTGCTTAAGGGAACAATAAAGGGCGTCACCTGATCTGAATGTCAAGATGTTACGTATTAATAAGGAACATCAATATTCTCTTTCAGTCCACTCAGCGGACCGTAAAGTGTATGTGTACTCGACCCTCACTAAGTGGCTATTAACGCACAGACTGACACATGTTTTCTGGGTTCTCGTATTTATGATTTTTTTTTTTCACAGCTCCATTACGATACACAAGAATGTAGCGTTTACAGAGTACTATCACGGGAATGCATCTTTTTAATTTTTTTTTCTTTCTTATTCATCAGATTTTTACGTAAGAGTAACATTTTCCCATTCTTCAATTTTTTTTTTTAGCTCGGACAGTTGCTTTCACTGCTAGAGTGCAAAATATAAGCGTCTAAAAAGTTAATGGATACTTATGAAAAATTGTCTGGAAATAAAGAGATGTCCAAACAATAAGAAAAAAAAAAACACATATATATATATATATTAACATTAAGTAAAATGAGAATGAGGAGGAAGAAAGTAATCAATGAAGACCGTAATCTCATCCTTGGCTCGGAGCCTAAAATCTATTCAGCTCCTTCCTACCTTTTTTTCCTCTCTTCTTCCACTTTTCCTCTCCTTCCCTCCATCTTTTCAACCCCTTAGATCCCTCTCACTCCTTAGTGATGTCCATCTTATCCCTCCCATACGATAACTTTCTATGCCTTCATGCCTCTCCTTTCCTCCCTCTAAATCCTTATTCCCACCTCGTCATCTCCATCATCATCTTCTTCAGCCTCCTCCTTTACATCTTGCATCTTTTCCCGTCTGCTCAAAACATCCGTGCTACTCTTTTCCGTTCCCTTATTTTCCTTCCCATCCCCTCCACTATCTCTATTTGCACAACTCCTGCTTTCCTCCTCCTCCTCCTCCTCCTCCTC
>NC_087166.1:3060000-3075000 GCF_035594125.1 Scylla paramamosain
AACAACCCTTGCCTGCCCTGTACTCACCGCATAACAACAGTATAGTAAACCACACCGCCCCTTTACACCAAAACGTTTCCAAATCCACAAATTGATCAGCGAGGGCAAATATTAGTAAACAATCAAACAGGATTGATAATAATGCTAAACATGTGCGATTAATTGGTTGTTGTTGTTTTTTCCACGTACAGTGTTAGCTTTTCATGATATGTATGCGAGTATGATGTACGTACACACACACTAGTACACATACACACAGGCATGGACGTTTGTAGTTCACACACACACACACACACACACACACACACACACACACACACACACACACACTAACGCCTCACTTCAACTAATGGCCAATCGCGCTAATGACTCTTTAAGCTGCTGTAAAAAAAATAATAGCAACGACAAGCGAGGCTCTTTTGCTCCCCACAGCCTCTCCCCGTCCCTCTCCCTCCCACGGGTCTGCCTTGCCTCCTGTCCCCTCATCTCCGTGGCTAAGAGGCTGACGAAAATATGAGCATCACTTGGTTTATTATTCTGCGATTATTTTTAAGAGATACATATTAAGATGCTGCTAATGAGATGTATTCAAAAAGGCAAGGAAGTATCAAAGTTTAAGTTTTTATCTTGTATAGCAAATTATATTTATGAACGTATCGGAATTGCTAACTGGAGTATATTTGTCCTTTCTTTAATTTTTATTCTTGATAAGATTTGCGCGGCTTCCACTAACCGGCTTCATCATCGCACTGATTCATATGTAACGCTACGCTCAGGTATTAGGTGACTTGTAGTTAAGCATCATTTTCAAGATCAAACTAGGGGTATCGAGATAAGGAAAACTGCCTGGCTTACCTCAGGGCGAATCAACATTCCCTCCTGTCAACCAAAGAATTTCCTGCATGATGTCGAAGAAAAGCTGGAAGACAACCACAACCCATATTCCCATGTTAAATAGAGTAGAGAATGTATGACGTAGCAAATGATTGATCGAAATTGAACGAGGAAAAACTTTATAGAGAAACGTTATTGTCAAGGAGACACATAACCTGTTAAAAAAAAATGTAGAAGGTAAAATAAAGGTAAAAATACATGATGCAAGAGAGAGAGAGAGAGAGAGAGAGAGAGAGAGAGAGAGAGAGAGAGAGAGAGAGAGAGAGAGAGAGAGAGAGAGAGAGAGAGATGGTGTTGGAGGGAGGGTGTGAAATGTGAGGAAGGTTGTGATGGTGTGATGAGCGAGACAGGAGGGGGGTAATGCAAGAGGAAAGTGGAGCATCTCTCTCTCTCTCTCTCTCTCTCTCTCTCTCTCTCTCTCTCTCTCTCTCTCTCTCTCTCTCTCTCTCTCTCTCTCTCTGATTCATCAAGAAGAGGAGTGAACAGGAAAAAGAATGTAATATCGAGCACAGTCCATCACGGCTCCAGAGGGGTCGCCGCTCCCCTGCCACTGCCACATTCCACACTCTCTCCCCCTTTGCTACACGCTATTTTTATTCATTTACACACTTTTATTCTCTCACTTTTGCCTATCCGCTTATAGATGGGATTACTTTCGGAAGTTGCTTTCCTCCTTAATTGGAGTGAGTGGTAATCGTATCGTATTCTCAGGTGAGAGAGAGAGAGAGAGAGAGAGAGAGAGAGAGAGAGAGAGAGAGAGAGAGAGAGAGAGAGAGAGAGAGAGAGAGAGAGAGTGTGTGTGTGTGTGTGTGTGTGTTCCCCTTAATCTTCTCGTTCTCTTTGATTTTGCTTATGTGGAAGACGTAGCTTTGCTTTTTCATGTATTTTTCTTGCTATTTTCATTTTTATTTTGTTTTGTCTCCTCCCCACTATTCTTAATGATCATCCTTTCCTTATCCCCCCTCTCTCTCTCTCTCTCTCTCTCTCTCTCTCTCTCTCTCTCTCTCTCTCTCTCTCTCTCTCTCTCTCTCTCTCTCTCTCTCACGTACCCTTCAACACTTCATCATTTTCAAACAGAGGCAAGAAACCACTTCATATTTCATTATGACGTGATCTTTGACTGTAACGCGAATGTCGTGAGAAAGTTTTGAAAGTTCCTGCATCGATCATAATATAACTGCGCAGTGTATGGGTTGACCGGAGGAAACTATGCTGAAGTAATGAGCACCGGGAGAAAAAAAAAAAGTTGAGGACGAATTTTCAACAGAATTCATTTGGTAATTAGAAACTTCAACCGTCAAGAGGTGATATTGTCTTCCTGATTTTCTATACGTGTGTGGTAATGCATTATATGGAAAAGGTGTGGCCGTCAGCATATATACGTGTCTCTGTTTACGTAGAATGGCTCACAAAATCAGGCCACATATTTTTTTTTTTTGTTTCCTTACTGTATTAACTTATACCACAATACAGATAGATTTGTGAAACGATGGAATATTTGTATCATAACAGTAACAAAAATGAGTGTTCAAGTCAGAAGATTTGTTTCTATTTCTTTTCAGTTTTAAATTCGTCATTATCAAAGTGTCTTTTCGATAAAATATCACATAAACAAAAATTTACACCAGTACACATTCATTCCTAAGTGCACATATGCGAGTAAGAATCACATTCACTTAACTAATAATAACATAAGAGTACCCCATTAAGCGCCTTACGTACTCCCGGCGAAGGAACACGGTCGGAGCCGCTGCCGACAAACCAACTCTGTCTAGTCACACTAAACCCGAGGAAGAAACGTATTGTAAGGAGAACTGCATCATCATAACAGCGTCAGTGAACTGCGTGCTGACCCCGAC
Source organism: Scylla paramamosain (assembly GCF_035594125.1). Lineage (NCBI taxonomy): Eukaryota > Metazoa > Arthropoda > Malacostraca > Decapoda > Portunidae > Scylla > Scylla paramamosain. Next base: position 3,062,754 of record NC_087166.1, read on the forward strand.
TATTGATCGACAACGTTACACTGAACTGCAATAGCCCGCCACGCCAGGGAGTCTTCGTCACGAGCACCGTCATGGTCATCCACGCCGTTCTCACGCTCTGACAACAAGCGTATCTAAGTATTTTGAACATTTCTCCCTTCTAATAAAAGCCCCATACTCGCCTCATCAACCAACAAGCTCCTCGTCTAGCTCGGCTTTCTGTCTCGCGTTATAAAGTCTCCGTTCTCCCAATTTTGCGACCAGCTCCGTTTTCTCTTTCTCCTTTATCGCCGTTTCCCTTCTCGTAACAGCAGGTTCCCATTTTCTATCTTGCACTGCGCCATAAGTCAGCGTAATCCCTAATCTACCTCATAATTCTAGTCCTAATTAATACTTGTCGGGTCTAACTGTAAGAAGGTAATTTGCTCGAGTATAACTGCACGCAAAAATGGCCCTTCATGCCCTCCCTGAGCGCTTGCAACAAACGCCCCTGTTGCTCTCACGCCTGATAAGTTATTACCCCCCAAAAACGAGTTTCACTATAATAATCGCCAAAATTTTCCAATCATGCTTTTGCTGGAAATTAATTCTCCCTACGGAGTTTTATTTTGTTCATTATTGACTACAGTAAATAGTGCAAAAGGAGAGTAATAACTGCGGGAGGTGGACGCTAGAGAGACTTGGCTACCGCTGCTGCCCGACACCGAGGCACGACTACCGCAGCAATGGTTGGGAGGTTGACGTAACCTTTATTGAAGGGCAGCCGTACCGAGGTGCTGAACCGCATTATACTGCCGCTAATATTGCTCGCTAAGCACTTCCCTGATACTTCACAAGTTGACCTCAACGTTTTCCCCAGACGCGCTGAGGACTGGGCTATTGTTCCATGCAAGACAGCGGGCGCCCAACACAATCCTTCCATGTGAAAAAAATATAAATAGAATTCCAAGTCTGGCGCATGCATGGGGTGTCAACATCTGGGCACAGGAAGGGCCTAAGCGAGGGAGCGTCCATTAGGCGAGAATGGCCCATTGTAGCTATTTGATTCTGATCCTAATGGCCCGAAATCAATTATAGCCTTGTGTCTTGGAGCCTCGTGATTAACTAGCTCGTTTTTTGATAACTATTTATTACACGCCGCACGTTACAAGGGCGTAAGCGGCAGATAAGGCCGGCCGGGCTTGAGGGCGGGAATAATGGTGGGAGGAGGACGCGTGGCTGACCTTGTGCGCCTCTACCACAGAGTTGTCAACAGCGACTTCTGTCTGTGGCGGGGGCCTCACGCCCTCCCCGACGACCGGCCCCGCTCCGGGTGTTCGAGTAGGATTTAAAAACAAGGTCTTGCAGCGTCGAGTTTCGAGCCAGAGCCGTGTTCCTGCGGCGGCACAAGGCAGGGTCAGCGGGGACTCACCTCCACCGCCTGACACTTGGGTAAAGATGCAATTATTTTGCCAGACAACACAGATTTACGGGCGGTGCATAATCGTGTAATCTTTCAAGGGATGTATTCGTAAAAAGAATTATCAAATATCTCCTCCGGGACAATTTATAGGTTACTCGCAATAGGCTGACTCCTCCTTTCTCAAGCTGTAATTTACTAAGCATCAGCACAGTAATCATGGCCATTAATCATCCAGGCTTTGCTCCGCCCACTGACTCATGAGGCCGGTATCCCATAGCGGTGGGTCACTTACAACCAGACTTTTCACCGCTCCGGCCGCGCCATCCTAGGAAATGGCGCGGCCTGGCAGGAACTCAAGATATTCACCTCCTTGCCTCCTCCCCACGCTGACCTGCGCCAGTCGTGCAAAAACTTGTGAGGGTTTTAAGAATATTTGAAAATAAAACCACAAGCGACACGATCATAGGCTTACCGAGAAGCCTCTAATACTTATATGACAAGGTTTATTGTTGCGTAGGAGAAGGGGCGAAAGAAGACTCTTCGGTGATCAGGTTCCCTCTGCCCTGAAGGTGATCATATGAGTTTGGTTACACTTTCTCTTACCTGAATATTAAATCTAGATCTAAGCAGCGAAATAAGATACCGGTATACAGGAACAAACTGCTACAAGACGGCCGCGATCTATCTACGAACAGAACAAATACCCATTCAGTAAGCGCTAAGAATAAAAAAAATATATGTGTATATTCTTATATAGTTTTGTGATCACTTGTCCTGATTGTCGGGAAGCTTTTATCTTGGCTGTCCATCGTCCGTCATTGGCAGCCCCGTGTACCAGAGACAAGCGCCATCGATTACTTGTGTCGCGGTGGCCAGACTCCTGCCAGACGCGACGGCAACACACTTCACGGCAATGAAAAAAAATTAAAAAAAATAAAAAGTATGTAAATCTCTAAAGATGAAAGGAGTTTTAATCACAAAAGGTAACTTGACATACACGCTGGACAGCAGCATCCTTAGAATATTCTCAGCAGCCATTAGAGTTAAGGTATCAATGTATTATCTCCTTACATCACTTCGAACATAAATTCAGCTTACATAAAAAGCTCTTGGGCACGAATGCCTTAAAAGCCTGTAACTTCCATTAGCTCCCCAGGCCGAGACAAGTTGATGAATTAGAAGCGAGTGAAGCCAAGCAAGAGTTTACGATAATGGCTTAGACCTGCAATAGAGACATACGGCCTGTGTGGGCGCTGATCAATAAACATTACCGGTCGAGTCGCTCGTCGCGGCCGGCAGATGGAGCCTGCGAGTTGGTCATGACTTAGCGGCTAATTAACTCGATCAGACTTTATATTCCAGGGAAGCAAAGGGTTAATTAGTTTAAGATGAAAACAATGTCTAATTAGTGCACATCATGTGATTATTCATTCAGAGTTCATTGAAAGAAAAAAATCGGCTCTGCTTTCGCATCTGAAAGTAATGAGTAAATAAAAACACCAATGCAAATAGTAAATATATTACAATAAAACTATCAGTAGAATAAGAAAAAAAATACTTCATACATAAGGCGAAAACAAATGATGAGAAAGAAGAATAACCTAAAGCTCGCGTGTCGGGTCTTTCAGTGATCCAGGTCAGGAGCAGGACACGATATTAAAAGCACATGAGCCGCATCCAGCGCCATCCCGCATTAGCGAAAGAGCGCTTGTTTGTCCTGGAGGAGGCGCTTTAGATGAAGTGGAGAGGCACCAACCAAGGGGGGTCCCACGCAGCAGGCTGAGCGGCGGGGCTCAGGTGATCCAGCCACTCCGCGCCGCGATGTTACCAGGTACTGCATGAGGCGGCTTCCCACCAGCCTCAGTGAAATCCCTTAGATTTTATCACAACTTAATATTTTCCGGGTCGCGCTTGAAATTCACCTATGCGGAAACACCTTATTATGCATAAAATTCGACGTCTGTCATTAGTGTCAACGTGGATATTTTAAACGCAACAGGACCCTAAGACTCGCCCTGCCTTACACCGCAGACCACAGCCATGACCTACCCTCCGCCGCTAGAACACAGCACATAAACATGATTCCCACGTACGGCAGGTTGCAGTAAAGCATTTATGTAGCTTTTCCTCTGTACTCCAGTGCAAAAAAAGGAAACTTGATAGGAATGGGAAGAATAAGATGAAATTCTTTATATCTCACCGAAGATTTACTGAGAGCGGCTGAGGTTCTTCAGAATTACTTTATAGGAACGTTGCTCTTATTAATTTGCCTTATAATTAAGCAGGAACTACAGAACTCTTTCAGAATTATTTATACGTAATTATTTCCTCTAAACGAGCTCCACGTCCTCGTGCAATTACCTCGATAAGTTGCCTCACAACAAATGCATCGCCGCCAACACCGCCGCCAGTGCCAGCCCGGGAAACATTAGTGAGCAAAGATTTACAACTGATTCAAGAAACATCCGAAAAATTGCGGCCGAAGAAGAGTAAAAGGTAGAAAGCAGAGCATGTGAGTCATTTCATGGAGGTATTGCTACAGGAAAAAAAATAAAACACATAATGCACCAAATTGTGATGCAAATATCAATATCACAGAGAAGATGTTGTCAAGTTTGTTATATGTTCAAAGTTTCTCTATAAAAAGCTCCTTGACAATAATAATCTTCAAACGTCGAACATCAACAAAGTAAAAACAAAGTAGTAAATAAATGTGTAAATAATGTGTGAAGATGTACTACAAGTGTTCATCTCAACCATAAAGAAGAAAATTAATTAAACATGAATAAAGTTTAACATAAAAACAATCAAGAAGAGCTCCATCAGCACCATCGGAAGCAGCAGCAGCAGCAGCAGAGGAAGCAGATGCATAGAGGCAGTAAATCGAGGCGAAGCATGAGGCCTGAGGGAGGGGAGTGCAGCAGCCAGCGTGTTCCTCTGCTGAGGTGCTCATCTACTATATGCATCTTTTACTACACCATCGCCATCACAGCCGCGAAAATTAAACTCTCCTTCGAACAGAGTATAAAAGAAAACACTTCGGAACCATGTATAATGTTTATCATATACAACTAATTAAAGTGAACACAAACGAGGGCAATTATTCTCTTATAATTAGCATGAATATCGCTGCATTTATTAAGGAAATTCGTCTATTACTGCAATCAATCTGACATTTTTTGCTGGCCCCAGTTAAAATATCACTCGTTTACCCTGCCAACCAGTTTGGTGTCCAACGCTGAGATATGAAAGGGGATGCAATAATGGATTAATGACTGCATTAGCATAACATCGAGAAGAGGGCTATCATGGCTAATAAAAAGAGTAATGAGGGTGCAGTGAAGAGGTGCGTGTGGGGACGTAAACGGCATGGAGTTAATATGACGAATTGTTGCATGATTAAAGGTGAGGCGCGGCAAGCACTCTACAGCGCTGTTTTCGAAGTTTGTGTCTTATAAAAACTGGAGACGCCGCGTCGACTCATACCACTCTGAACTTTAGCTTGACCCACTGATGGGCGCTGCAAAAAGGGAAGGTTTGGGAATGGAACGCCGTACACGCTACAACTCATAGTTGTCTGGCAGGTTGGAAAAAATACAAATAAACGCAAAGATTGTGATATAATAAGTTAACCCGTATGAAATGAGAATGGCACATGAGAGAAGCTTTAGCACCGTAATAACAAATTGACATGCAAGGAAAGACAGTCTCTCGCATAATTCATCACAGGAAAACTTTATGTACAACAAAGATTCAAGAAGCAAAGTGATCAAGACGCGCTCTATTAAACATGCTCGTCACGTCATTATCAGATCATTGGCAGGGATGTGACCCGTAGGATGGTCACGGGAAGCACGAAATTATCGCGACATTGGTATTCTGTTGCAATGAAAAGCGGTTGCAATGCGCATGTTGATCGCGCACACTCTGTCCACTGAAGCAAAATACTATATGCCCATAGCACAGTGTCTTGTTTCTTGATATCCGAGGCAAATCGGGTTAGAATTTAGCCTTCCAGACAAAACAATGCAACACATGCTACCAATAGTACCACCTGAGGGACACAAAACACCTCAGGATCCACAGGGTTGAAATCCCAGAGCGTTTTGTAATTCACCCTCATCATCACCCTTAAGAACTCTGTCTTTTTCTCCTGTCGTGAAACAAGGAGCAAAGTTCACCAAGAATCAATTTTATGGGTTAATTTCATACAAAATGAGATATCTCGTGGACTTGAGAAAAATATGCTGCATAAGCATTCATTTTCCATCACTTTGCCAAGCCAGGACGAACAAATAAGTGACCTACTCTGCTGACTCACACGCGTTAAGGGGAAGAGGTTGCAGTCCTGAAGATGGCGAGCTATTTCCGTTTCGTGTAAACCAACACTGCAACATCACACAAGAAGATTACGGCAGGAGAGTCATGTGGCGAGACGTTGCAAATGTTAGTAAACAAAGATGGACCCAGAAACTTGTGGAAGCGGCAAGGCTCGTAGCAGATAACAACACGTGAGGTCCAGTAAACACTTTCACCTTCAACAAATATACCGCAACACAGGATAAGTTGCAACACACCCGACACAACACGAGGACCAGAGAGCACTTGGCTGAGGAACACGTGATGGTTTGTGAACCTCTGACGTATCAACAACCCGCGTCGCATTAAGGCGTCGTGGGCTATATCCATCACGACCTCCCTCAACAGGTGCAAAACTCCGATGAGAACCACACGCGGCGGCAACAGACTCCTCCAAGACGCAGCATATGCACACTAAAACCAACACAGCGTCATATGGCAGTCAGGGGGAGAGGTTCCTTCCGCCCACACACTGCACAAGGTTACCACACAATCTTCCCGTACCCATCATCTGAAAAACACATGCACACTCCCCACACCCTCCACATGGGCATCAGGTAGCATACTCACTGATGGTTGGTAGTGGAGACGAGCGCTACTTCAAAATCACAAACCACACACTAGAGCACAATTCCCCCGGTTAGCCCACACGCCCGTACACGCCGAGACTGTAAGCAACCCTCGCACAACACCTGAACTATCTACTGCACTGGGCCCTATACGCGTCTCCAAAGACCCCCACCTCCTCCCCCCACGCTCCCCCATGCACCCTGCACCCACCCCTCCTGACCCTCCCCTCTTACCTCACCCCCCCTACCGTCTCCTCCTTCTTCTTCTTCTCCACCTCGTCATCCTCCTCCCCTTCCTCCTCCCACTTTGGCGTTGATGGCGTCTGCAACTACCCTAAGAGCGACAATGCTAGTGAGGTGCATGGTACAGGCAACATGTGCAATCATTTGGAAAAAAGAGCAAATTCAGTCTTTTGCTTTTTGATTCCAATATGGCAACTCCGGTGTATGAGAGGGTTGCAACAAACGATAATTTAGGTATTTAAGCAAGTACGAGGTCTTGTGCGAAACACTCCGACACAATCATACTTTCTTTACGTTTCACAATGTGCGATGAGCGAAAGAAAAGCAGACGTTATGGTATTTATTTTACCCGGAAGGTGAGACAAATTATGCTAGAAGTGACAACCGGATCGAGAACACCTATCGTAGATCTCCCTCAAAGGTGTTTTTGCACGCCTCCCCAACAGGAAAACGACCCATATTGAGCGATTAACTTAAGTCCATGATGGCTGGTGACGCCTCGCAATAAATTACTGTCCCCCGCACTCCCCCTCCCTCTCCGCCCCCTCTAATTATCACCATCCTGCGACCTCCCTCACAGCTGCACCACCACAATCCTTTACCACCACACCACCACCACTACCACTACTACTAGCACTAACGCCGAGCACATATCCACACCTCTCCTCACTTCAGCTACACTCTTGCCACAACTGCCATCCCTCACCTCCGCCACGGTTACTAATGCTTTCAACACCACATTCCCAACTGATCTCATCATCACCATTATTTTCACCACTACTCGCTCCCTTGACACTATATCACTACTTTCCACATAACCACAACAAACGTAGTCTCTTCTCCTTAGTACCTAAGTACATTTGCTCTTTCTTGCAGCTTCGCAACAAACTCTTGCCAGCCAACAAACAGATTTCCACGCTAGGGAAAAAAATATATAATTATGATAATCTTTGGTTGCCCCCAGACATCCACAAGCAAAGTGACAACAACAATTTTAATTCCTTTTATGTGGAACTGGCCATCCCATCCATAAATATTACGACTCCTAATGCCACACTCAAGCAACAGAGGATCATAACACATACCGTCATTAATATAACATTCATTGTTCGGAACTGGTCACCCTCTGATCCTATCAACGCCACGACCTGCCCCGTTACACTACACACCCACTATTTCCACAGTAACTCACTCCTACACTTTCCAGCGCCAGCACCAGTCCTCCACCTCGCTCTTACAACTCCATCTGCCACCACCGCGCCACCGCAATATTGCAACCATGTGGGAGTCTGACACAAAAACGCTTAGTAACTAAAAAGAGAAATGGCCCACAGAAGCAAACGTCAACCCGGTGCCCTTCACCACATGTTGCCCTAAACGCTCCTTCAACACAGCCGTTCCACTTCCCGGTCAACACTATCTTTCAATAACCGTCACTGACTCATCACTGTTATCCTAAAATTTTATGGTGCAAAAAAACAAATTTCCTGCCTCGTTACAAGTACCGCAGTTCCACCAGTCATCGCTGTGTCAATTCTTGTAGCTATTTCCGTGGTTAGAAGCCATATTCGTGAACGGAATTTAATGGTTATGATCAACACAAGAAACTAAATCCAATAAACTTACATAACCAGGATCATCACACTCTCATTGCCACAGTTCCTTCCAGTTTGCAGTCACTGTTACAATAATCTCTCTCTTTCTCATTATCACACCAGTAATCAATTCTTCTCAGTTACCAGTACTACCTCTTCTTCGTAACTCCATTCAGAGTACCTAACCACAGCCAATTTTACTACTTTTCTCTTTCTACACTCGCAGTAACATTTCTAACCGTCTTGATTAAAACAGACTTAACCGTTTAATATTCTTACACTTCCCTTGATCTTGCTTTCTACCATACACCAAGCTCTAATAATTAACTACTGTCACTGTCATCACTACAACTACCCACCCTCCCACACTAACTTGCGCCACTACGATCCGCCATCTACAATCTCTATCTCTCCCTTCCACTTCTACCTCACCTACGTACCTCTTTCTCCACACCACGGCCACCCCTACCCTTCCCACACCACCCCGGTCATCCCGTACCACCATCCCTCACCACTAGGAGACTGAGCTCGACACACAGGCAGCCATATTTATCTCTCTGACGGCATCTAATTCTTGCAGTTCACCTCCAGTTCATCAGTTTGTCAGGGAAAAAAGTTGCCGTGCGACTTTCAAAATGTTTTCGGCATATTTCGGACTTGACTTAAGCTTAACAAGTGTCCTGAGAGGCGAAAAGGAGAAAGCCAGAAGGGTCAGCTGATGCTCTGAGAGAAGAGGGAGAGTCTTACAAGAGAGATGTCAAGCAGAGTACTCGTATGTGTCTCGTTGGTAGTTATCTTAGTGTATTAGGGTGTATTTCTTCAGGGTGCGGGTTTCCTTGAACTGCAAACTACTCCCAATATATGAAATCTGTTACAACCCAGGTGGTGGTGGAGGTAGATATATTTCCTTGTCACTGATTCTGCCTCGTGAGAAAGAACATTTTACGGCAGATTTTTAGGTTCACGCGTGTTTCCCATAAACTGTTGAATCTTAAGCAGTCATTGTGTAGTGCCAGGATAGAAATAAATTTCATTTGTTAGCCGTGAGACTTCAAAAGCAATTAAAAAGATATAGAAATATTTCACGGGTTGTAAACTTCCAGAGAGTGATACACTTGGAAATTTTTGCATGTATATTATACATTCCGGTGGCTAAGTAAAATCAGAGCATTGCTCGATTAACCTCCCTTCTGTCCTCCGTCAGGCGGCTCGTGGTGGTCTGAATAGTGAAATTTTCTCCATTACAATATTTTTTTTTTCATCCAATAACTGAAACATCCGATCACACTGTGAAACGCATTGCATACTGGAGAGACTGATCTCAACGTTATAAGAATAATCGTTTGTGTTTTAACCTTGACAAAATATATTTTTATTCCATTATCGCATTAATAGTCACCAATAGTTACTTCATTCGTAAAAATATCCTGATCTAAGCTACACCTTTTATAAGCTTGTATTTTTCGTAGCAAAAAATAAAAAAATAATTTGAAAAAATATTATTATTTGCGTACGTGTGTTTTTATCCCATGCGATTAAAATTGTAAACCCTCAAATATTCTCTTAAATGACTATCAATCATCGCAATCTTGGACACACTTTAACCACATATTAGCATCAAATCAAACACTGAAATTCATCCACGAAATCTCCACAAATTAAACATACTTTGTCTCTCCTACTTTTTTTTCCTTACATCTTGATCAGACACAAAAAACTTACCTGCATTCTTACACGACATGAATTTCCCTTAACGACTCCCACGAACCCAAAGTCAAGAAAAAAACAAACTAGATAAACGAGCGCCACGAGTTACAGCATTCACTCTCCTTCCTTGTCTAGACGGCGCGTGGCTGGTGCTCTGAGGGTGAAAAAGAAAGCTGTCCCACCCCTCCAGGGACACACGAGGACCTTCCCTCCACCCTGCGGTACCCCTATGCAGCAGAGAACCCCGCGGCAGCCTCCCTCTCAGATGCATCAAGCCACAACACGAGTCCACAATACCTCGCCCTTTTGACACGTACACAAACCATTAAGCTCGCGACGCCACAAAACCAGTAAACCTCCGTCATAAACCATTCTTTCTCCCCTCCCTCTCTTTCTCCTTCCCTCTCTCTCTCTCTCTCTCTCTCTCTCTCTCTCTCTCTCTCTCTCTCTCTCTCTCTCTCTCTCTCTCTCTCACCGAACGAACACAGTCAGGCTCCGTTCCCACTATCTACCGAGGTTATCGCTGGAGATGAATGCATATGTATACTGTAAGATCTTGCCACACATCTCCAGCCCTCTCAATACCCCCTCTAGGACACTCAACCAGATACAAATTCCCCATTGACACACGACAGATGCATTACATTTTTTTTTAATCCACAAATAATTTCAAACAACAACCGGATCTGAGCAGCAACTCTAAAATCGTGATACAAAAAAGATCACATCCTGTCGTGGAGGAATTATCAAGGTGGATATATGCTTGAGCGATTCTGGCTGTGTCGCTGTCTCCCAATGTGCTGGGAAAGGTGTAGTGTGAAGACGTGTTTGATTCATCGCTCTCCTGGCCCGAAAGAGACTAAGAGAGAAAGTGGGAGGGCATTGTTGATGGGAAGAAAGGTTGAGCAAGATGGTGGTTTCTCCATTATGGCCGGGGAAGTGCAGCGGGAGGATAGGAGGAAGGGAGGATAGGAGGGCGGGAGAGGAGATGCCCTGATAAAGATATGACCAAAGACAAAAGGAGAGAATATTTATGGTTTGTTTTTATTTGTTTGTGTGACTCTGTGTGTGTGTGTGTGTGTGTGTGTGTGTGTGTGTGTGTGTGTGTACGCGTGTGTGTGTGTGTGTGTGCAGCAATAATCGGACAATGTGGACTTAAAATTGCATATACATTATTCATATTTGTAAGTTTTTATAAAGATTTTTTTTTTTCTGTGACTGGAAATATTCATCATTCTTATTGCCTATTATTACCTACTCATTTTTATATCTTTCCACCTTCTCAGACATAATACTACACTCTGTTATTCTAATTCACATAAGTCTCACGAACAATATTTCTTGTTCCCACGATAGCGATCTAAACCATTTTCACTCCAGACCTCAAAACTTCCTTTCCTCCTCAGCCCTGGTCTTCACACTCCTCCCTTTAAAACAATGACGACCCCTCCATCTTTGTCCTACATTACAGCTTCCAGTCCTCGCAGCTCCTCGCATCCACCTCATCCACAGCCACTTTTCCTCCTCTATCCACTGTCACACTGCAATGTCTCAAAAAATGCATGGCAGTAATTCAATCGTGGACACTCGCTGTACATTACAATCAGATCTCATACATCTCTTGCGTAATTAAACGTTATGTCATTCCTGATTCCAATTGGTTCTCATGACAGATGTTGGGGCTGAGCCATCACATACCGACCCCTCCCTCCTCGCTCCTCCCCCGCCTCCTAACCCTTTCCTTCCTCTGGCCCCAATAGCATACCATTGCCTTCATCCTCTCATAGGCACCCCTAAGCTTTCACTTCAGCCTACCACGTACTATCTTCATTTCGCTCATATGGATCCCCTGCAGCCCCTGATCGCTTCCCACTCCTCTTAAACTCTTCTTCTGTATTACCAACCACGCAGTTCTACATCTCCTACCATATTACTAACTTCTTCCCCGCTCCCCGTCTCGCTCCTCACCCGCTCATAATCCTGTTCACAATGCGTGTGTTTTTATACTACAGACTGAACGAGTTTTTTTTTGCGTCCAGTTCATTGGTGTGTTGTTAATGTTCTATTTTTGTTAAGGAGCAAGTCTGTGTCAGGTTCTTAGAGGAACATTTATCCTGTATTGATTCTCTTGTTGCTAGTCGATGCAGCGAGGGGAGCGCGGTCACCAAACTGTTCTGTTGCGCGGTTTGGTGATAAAAGACACGGCTAATGTAAGACATCGTTTGAATGTCAAATATAAAGAACATATTGTTTTAAAAGTGAAAATTACTTCCGTTTAAAATATATTTTAATAAAAATTTTCGACCAGCTGACTACTATTACGCAAATTCTTTCCTTTTTTAACTTTTTTCACACCAGTATAATAAAGTCTTACATCAGCTGTAACTCTGGTA
>NC_087166.1:3080000-3095000 GCF_035594125.1 Scylla paramamosain
GCGACTCAGTGCCGCAACGACGAGGACAATGTCTCTTCCCGTCTCCACCCTCACATGAGCAGAATATGAAGCGCCCTGAACGAGGTGCTCCTGCATGGCCATAGTCGAGGGCCACACCCACATTTCTGCATCAAGGTCTCAGTATTAAGAAATTGTAGCATTACGGAGGGCGTGTGTGACCGCGACGCTGTATAACCAAAGATAAAATAATAATTTTGCGAAGAATATTGCTGCTTGAAGTGTTCATCACACTAACTAAACCTGCCCTGCGACAATACCTTACTCCGCCTCCTCACTCCTCACTGAAAAAAAAATATTCCGATCACTATATGAATATTTGTGTACTAAAATATATAATATAATATAATATAATATAATATAATATAATATATATATATATATATATATATATATATATATATATATATATATATATATATATATATATATATATATATATATATATATATATATATATATATATATATATATATATATATATATATATATATATATATATATATATATATATATATATATATCTAAGGCACCGGCAAACCGATTTTTCAAAACTTTTTCTGGACAAGAAGCTGAACAGAAAGACAATAAAAAAACTACTGTTTGAATTTTTTTTCATCTTATTTTTTCATCAGGCTCATCCTTTCCTAATGAGGCAAATATGCCTATTTAATGCAGTATTTATCATATACCACAAGTCTTCAATAATTATAATTTCATTAATCTTTAATGCATTAAGCAATGTAACTGGATAGTATGAAGCCCTAAACACTTGTAACCTTGTCTCTAAAAACATTACACAGATTTCATTGACAGTAATTGTCTTGCACTATATATTATAAATCCGTCTAGAATCACAGTCAACAGATGTAAATGTGTTAAATCGCAGAGCGTTAGAGGGAGAGCGACCACAGGGCCGCCACCAGCCGCGCCTCTTGATCTTTACCAAGTGTTATCTGCCACTGTTTAAGGTCAAAAAGGACTTAACCAACAGACAGCAATAGAACCCACAATACTATTAAATGCAGTAGGAGCGTCGCCCTTGGCCCTGGAGCGGCTGCGAGTGGTTTATAAAGGCGGCTTAATGTTTCCCCCACGGTGACGATATGGCAGCCGCGCGACTCCCCGCGGAGCGGCGGGATTGCAATGACTAATATCCGCTCACAATATCTCCCTAACAGCTCCACGAGCCACTAAAGGCCGCATACATTTGAAAACTTGTCATTTAATAGAGGTCGTCATTGAAAAGTAGGAGAAAAAGACGATGATTCCTGAGAGAAAGGGTCAAGAGTGAACAAAGGTTGTAAAGCCACAAGAATTATCGGGAAGAGGTGCAGGATGGTGAAAGCGATTTTCGCTCAAGATGTTGGATGAGCTCAACCTCGGCTGCGGTCGGCGGTCGGCCTACCGCCTCCTTGACTCCTCCCCGCCATGAGAGGACACGGGGCATGTGTTGTGTCTTAGAACACAGACATATCGCGGATGGACAATTAGTGACTTTACGTACCTCGTTTCACAATGCTTCAGGCAAGACAGGACCGCAGGGTCGACACGCGTGTACCGTCCACTAAACAAACGTTGAAACGTTGCTGCGCTGGCATACGTACGATTATTGGCTACTCTTTCATAGTTATTGCCTCTCGCTGGCGGAGAAGAATAAATAACGATTTTTCTTTCCTTCCTATGGAGCCTACGGCAGGAGGCAGACACGCCGTGCTAACTGTCAGTGAACGGGAGATAGCTGGTGAGAAATTTTTGTCTCATCACAGCAAAGGAGGATTTGACCGTGCGAGAGAAAAATGTGTGGCAACAACTCTCCTGCAGCGCGCCTCCCCCACCTCCTTCCCTTCCTGGCATTACCCCTACCTACTTCTTCTACCGCTCTGGCCCCCTTTCCTCTCCCCCTGGCAAGTTCTGGCACCTGCTATAATTCTCGTATTCTCGCCCCTCGCTCCCCTCTCTCCTTAGCTACACAGAAATTACGTGCCTTTAATCTCTCCTGTTTTACCCCCCCCCCTCTACGCCCTTTGCTGAAGCAGTGTCTCAGTGCATTCCATTCCTTCTTATTGTATACAACCGTCTTTATCCTCTCACTTCCTCTCTTTCCCTCCAACTTCATCACCTCTTTTTACGTTCTTACGTTCTCGTAAACACTTTGCCGTTACCTGACTCCAGTTTCTGTAAACCATCTACCTTTCCCTTCTCTCAGAATTTTTTTTTTATAATTCTCATCTGTTTCATAACATTTAATTTATAACCAATGTGGCTTTGACACTGCACTTAATGAACTGTTTAGGAACTAATAATTACATACACATCTCCTTTCTTAGTTTTCTCGTCATTTGTAGGTCCTCAATGAATACAGTTTCACTCCCTACCTCCCCTTCCCTCTCTGCCCTTCCTCTCCCTCAACCCTCCTCCTGGCACCCCCCCACAGCCATCTCGACCCAGCTTTTGGCACCCAGCCCACGAATCACCTTCAACAGTCCTGCCGCCAGAGGGAAGCACCTTGGAGGCATTACTAAATGTTCTACTTCAATACATACATGCATATAATTATATTCTTGGTTCTTTCTATACTTTTTTTTCTGAAACAAGAAAAAGCATATTTAGATTTTACATGGCTTACAATGCTGTACTGAATGTGTGTGTGTGTGTGTGTGTGTGTGTGTGTGTGTGTGTGTGTGTGTGTATACCATATCATAATGCTACTTAAAATTTCCTTCATTACAATTTAAACATAAAGCTGCTGAATTCTTGCGGTTTTGTTTTTGTCGTCGCAGTTCATTACAGTATCACACGCTTCAGACCCACTGCTGACATTAAATTATACTGATTATAATGGAAGGTGGCCATCATCGCCGGCACTATCACCACATGCATTAACCACTACAATGATAAAAACGAAAACAGAATTAAATCGATGATGATGATGATGATGGTGATGATGATGATGATGATGATGATAATACTAATAATGATAATAATAACAAGAAGAAGAAGAAGGAGAAGAAGAACAAGAAGAACAAGAACAAGAACAAGAAGAACAAGAACAAGAACAAGAAGAACAAAAAGAACAAGAAGAAGAAGAAAAAGAAGAGGAAATTTTTACTATTATTATTATTATTATTATTATTTTTATTATTATTATTATTATTATTATTATTATTATTATTATTATTTTTATTTTTATTATTATTATTATCATTATTAACATTATTATCATAGTTATTACTATAATCACTAATATTATTGTTCTTATAGGAATGATAATCTTTGTTCTCGTATTTATTTTTACAAAACATTATAATAATGGTAATGGTGCTATCATTACTATTAGTACTTGAGAATTTTACTATTGTTGCTGTTATCGTTATTATTAGCAGCAGTAGTAGCAGCAGTGGTAGCAGCAGTAGTAGCAGTAGTAGTAGTAGTAGTGTAGTAGTAGTAGTATAGTATAGTATAGTATAGTAATAGTACTGTTATCATTATTATTATTAATATTACCATTAGTAATGTTATCTCCCTCAACATTATTATCGTTGTCATTAATATGAACATAACATTACCAACAATAGTAATATTACTGATTAGTAACAGTAGTAGTAGTAGTAGTAGTAGTAGTAGTAGTAGTAGTAGTAGTAGTAGCAGCAGTAGCAGCAGCAGCAGCAGCAGCAGCAGCAGCAGCAGCAACAGCAGCAGTAGCAGCAGCAACAGCAGCAGCAGCAACATTAACAACAACAGCACCATCAGTGATACCAGAAACAGTAGCAGTAATATGAGTAATCGTAGATACTGTAACATATACTGCTGCTGCTGCTGCTGCTGTTGCAGAAGCTACAACAACAACAACAACAACAGCAAGAAGAGCAACAGCAGCAGCAGCAGCAGTAATAGTAGTAGTAGTAGTAGCAGTAGTGGTAGTAGCAGTAGTGGTAGTAGCAGTTGTTGTTTTGTTATTGTTGTTGCTTTGTTGTTCGTGATCGTGGTCGTAGTGGTGATGGTGGTTGTGGTGGTGGTGGTGGTGGTGGTCGTTGTGGCGGCGGCGACGGTGGCATTGGTAGCAGCAGCAGCAACAGCAAAAGTATCAGGAGTGGCTGTTGTGAAGCATTATAAGTGCCCTCGTCGAAAAAAAAAAAAGAATTAAAACAACAGCAATAAAAACCTGATACAGTAACTAAATTTCGACTCTGCTTACAGTCTTCAGAAGTTTCGGTGTAGCATCATTCATCGTACTTTTTTGCCTCCACTACTCCGTCCCTCCACCCCCACTACCTCACGGCCCGGGGAGTGCACCTCGCCGTCACCACCGCCAAGTAAACACCGGAGCCTCGGGCAGTCCACCACTCACCCTCAATTGCGCAACCCTCACAAAAACAAGACCAGAGGAACCACCACCTCACACACACACTCTCTCCCGTTACTTTTCTCTACGCTCATACGCACATACGAGCACGTAAACGAGCACACGCGCGGATACACACACACACACACACACACACACACACACACACACACACACACACACACACACACACACACAGAGTTCTCGAAGCATCGGTAAGCATGAATATCCCCCGAATCCGGAAGAAGTGTGTGTGTGTGTGTGTGTGTGTGTGTGTGTGTGTGTGTGTGTGTGTGTCAGACAGCGAAATATTCCAGCAACTTAGAAACGGGAGTCATGGGTTCCCTCCGCCAGCCCACTGTCGCAGGAGCATTTAATGGGCACTGTAATATCACCCGCGACAGAATTTATAGAAAAGATAGATACGCGCTGTACATCCTCTTAATCCAGGCGGGAATCCCACGTTTTCTCTCGTGCCTGTCTTCCCAGCTTCCATTATTCCTGGTGTGTGGAGGGGACGTGGAGTGGAGGGGTAGTCCAAGAAGCGAGGAGAGGAGGAGGAGGAGGAGAAGGAGGAGAAAGAGAGAAGGATGGAGAAAGAAGAGGAGAGAAAGGAAAGGGTGTGAAGGAGTTCCTTGGCTTGCGGTGTATGCCTCATGTTTCTTCCTGTACACCGCACACTTCTCACTGGCCTAACCCTTTCTTTTTCCGCATCACGCAGAAACGGAAGTAGAAAGCAATACCTCATACAACCATCCCTTTAACCCTGCCCTCGTCCCCCTGCCAGCCCCTGCCTTCGGGCCCCGCACACACCATAAGTAATGTGATTTATTTCCGCCTAACTTTGTGTTTAGAGAACAATCCCTCCGCCGTGAAATTTGGTTAATTAAACTGGGCTTCCAAGCGAATAAATCTGGGCAGATATACACGCATTGTTTCCCCAAGCGCAAGCACGCAAATACAAGCGAGGCCAGGGAGTTCCGTCCCGTTTGTCTGCGATGTGACGGCAAAATTTAAATATCGGAATAGAGGACGTCACGACAAGGTTTGAATTTGAGTTTTCTGCCATTCTTTTACACCTTCGCATCGCTGTGATTACTGTAGCCGGGAACTCCCTCTAACGGACGTGATGTGAAAGCTGGGAAACTACTGATTCCATTGTTGTTGTGATGATGATGATGATGATGATGACAATAATAATAATGATAATAACAATAATAATAATAATAATAATAATAATAATGATAATAATAATAATGATAATAATAATAATAATAATATAATAATAATCGAATTTTCTACAGTATTCCTTGTCTAGTATATATTCTTTTTCTCAACCCTCTAAATGTTCCCATTCTCTCTCATTTCTCTTCCCCCCTCATCCTCTCCCTCTCACTCCCTTGTCTCCACCTTCTCTCTCCCCTTTTACACCCCGTCTCACCCAGGCCTCCCTATACTCCTTCCCACCCTCCCTTTCTCACTCACCCTCCTTCCCTTCTCTCCCTTTCCTTCACCCATATAACTCACCCCCACCCATTATCCTATTTTTTTTTTTTACCCCCAGTGTCCCACTAATGCGCACACCATTATCGATTTTGCTATCTCTTCTGAGCCCTTCTGATACAGTAGCGCCTTATATATCTTTCCTATACCTTATTCTCATACAAGAATGTTTATCTTTTCATATGATTAAGCTCTTGAGTCACATGGAAAGGTTCCTCAGTTATATTAAAAGCAATGTATATAAAGTTTTTCTATCGATTTGGTCTAAATGTATGAATGGTTTGTAGTGGTAATTGTTTATTGAGCTATCCATCGAGCTTTCACTTCCTCGGAGAGACGTTGCACCTCCCCAGAGATGCCGCCAATTACGGAACCCTCACCCCATATCCCAGAACCGGTCCTGGCCTCGTCTAGGCCGAAAGACTCACCACAAGTAACACACTTTATGGTTTCATGCATGTATTAGAGTTTATGGCTGGCGCAAGAGTCCCTACTACGCCTGGGAGGTGAGAAGAGTAACTTTCAAGGAAAGAATGAATGTAGGCTACGTGATAATTATATTAAAAAGTCTATGTATCTATCTGTGTGTGTGTGTGTGTGTGTGTGTGTGTGTGTGTGTGTTGCCATATACGCCTACACGTAAATAGCAACAAAATGTTTTCATCGAGCTGAAAATAAAATCCTCTCCAACAAAGAGGTGCAAGCATTATTTTCTCTTTCTCAAAATAGAAACAGTATCGTTCCCTGCACTACATTCAACATTACATAAAGTGACTCATCTAAAAATATAGTGTGTACATAGCAACAAAGCATTCATCTCTCTCTACTGCCTCCGTGAAAAGACCAAATGTTCCACGGCCCCCGTCGAAATACCTCGCCGAGGTGACACAAGAAAAAAATCTCAATCTATCTTGGTCGACTCAGACGCAGCAGAAAATCAGAAATATGAACTCTACATTTCAGGAATTACACGCACTCCAATAATTATTTTTGTCGTCCAAATCTGAGCTTTTCTCTCTTGCACGTAATAACTTTTGCTTGTTCCTTTACACACCTGATTTACCGCCGACTATTCCTCACCTTTATCTTCTCGTAACTTAAGTCTGCTTCCACAGCCTCCACCCTCCCTACAGTCCCCCACCTGGCCCTTCTTCCCATCCTTTACTCCGTTTTCCCTCTTACTGACTCTCCCTCCGCTCTTCCCTCCCTTTCTCCAACCCCATTCTTACCTCCGTTCCTTTTTCTCTTCCACCACTTTCACTGTATCTCATCCCCCCTCTTCCTTCTCACATCCCTCCATCTCTCGCCACCGTTTCTTCCTTTTCCTTACTCATCGCTGTCTCTCATGCCACTTTCTTTCCCCTTCCTTCCTGACGCATCTTACTGAAAAGACATAATTTCAAACATTTATCTCACCCCCAACTGAATCATCACCCTCACATTTTCTTCCTAACTCTGTCTTTGGTAAGCCGCAGCCCGTTTTCTGTCATCATGATTAAGAGAGAAAACGGGGCAGTCACTGTTATTAATCTGATGACTTTTACTTCATTTACACAGATGGTACACTTAAATGTCTTACTAAAGAAAATACTGGGCTTTCATTCTGTGTGGTCTGGAAAAAATCTTAAATATCACTTACTTTTTACATATAATTCTTTAGGAAAATACTAATTATTTCAAACCAGATTTTAAGTGATGAAACTCCTGTCTGCCTTCCTTCGATATTTTCTCCTTAACTTTAATTCTTAGAAAATTTTAAGAGTTCCCTTTAAAAATTATTATCACTCACCAGGAAGGGAAGTCTCATAGCTTTTACTACACACACACACACACACACACACACACACACACACACACACACACACACACACATAAAAAAGGACTAATATCTGTACTTCCGCTTCTACAAAATTACGGACGAATAAATATCTTCTCTATGGTCAAACAAAACCATAATTTCCGTTCTTTCAGTTTCCTCTCAGTCTCCAACCCCGCCGGTGTTTCCCACTTTCTATAAGTTACACTCTTCTCCATTTTCTTTGTAGGTCTCAGCAACCCTCCCGTTCTTTTGTCCCTCCAGGCTGTTACTCTCCACGCCGCATACGTCATATTTACCTCCTACTAACTCTCCTTCTCCACTTTCCTGCCTTCATACCTCTCCTTCCCTTACAGTGAGACTGCTTAATCCGACTTCCGCTTATAGCAAACGTTAATATCATACATAGATTATAGGAAACTTACGTCCACTTGGGAGAAGCTACACGCCTCACTACAGGACGGTCAGGGGCTCTTAGTTGGGGTGGGGAGGGAGTGGCCCGCAAGCAGCTTTAGGGCTTAACGCACCAGGCCACAGGGCGGGTAATGCCCACTTTTAAATTCGGCATATTTTAATTTTGTTTTCATCCACGCACTGAAAACTGGCTCGTATGGGAGTGCTGCAGAAGGGTTAGATCTCCTATCACAAAGCAGTTTTATTTTTCTAGTGCGGTATTCGTTGCCACTGGTCTATAGTGTTATATAGCAATACAGTAATTCATTGTCTGGAATATAAACTGTATGACAAATTATTACATTCAGATAAACCATGGGTGAATATGCAAGTCTTAGCCTCTAGACAAACAAAAACTGCAAACCTTTCAGTATGGGAGCAGTGAAGGCGCCTGTTACTCAGCAAGGTGTATGTTCGTGTCGTTGTCTGCAGGCAAATACAAAGGAAAGTCGCAGCAGAGATACTGGCTGAGGCCGTGCGAGAGACAGTGTCTTATGAGTGGGCCTCCAGACGACGGTGTCATGTTGATAGTGCTCGCCCGGGACGTTGAGGTCTGCTTACACGCCCTCCCCCCTATTCCTCCCTCTCTCTACCCCGCCTCTCCCTTCATCTCTCTCTCTCTCTCTCTCTCTCTCTCTCTCTCTCTCTCTCTCTCTCTCTCTCTCTCTCTCTCTCTCTCTCTCTCTCTCTCTTCCTATACACAAAAAGAAAACTCAAAGAATGTGGAGGTCATCCCGTTTCCCACTGAGCTCATCGTTTAATGAAATTCACACAGACACGAACATAAACAAACACAAAGAGGGTCACAATTAGCCATCTGCTACAACCCTCAACACACACACACACACACACACACACACACACACACACACACACACACACACACACACACACACACACACACACACACACACATATAGTTGATCACTCTAGCTAAGGAACACACGGGTCCAATCCAGGTACGAGTATTTGATCAGTTACAAGTCAGAAGTTATGTGATGAGCCAGCAAGAGAATGTAGTCTATGTTAGTCACCACTGAAACTTGTCCCTCCTTAACGATACGAGAAGGATAGACGGAAGCAACACCCTGTCCCCCCACCCCCCAAAAAAAAGAAAAGATAACTATACATATACACAATGAATAACTTACACAGACGATAGTATAAAGCCTCGTACAGTCCCTTCACTATACTCGCGTTCAGGGAGGGGAATTTTAATTATTCAAACACTCCCCCTCCAGCATAAAAATCAATCTTGGAGAGTGAGCCCCCTTGCTTTTCCCCCTCTCCTCTCTGACCCCCTCACCCCAGCAGCAGCACTCTTAAATAACGCAACAATTATCCGGCCATTACCAGCCCGCCCACCGTCGCTGTAGACAAGAGGGGGGCTGGGGGGACAAGCACGAGATGTTCCGGTCGTTTTCATAGTATCCAAAAAGACCCTTTGAATGAGGAGCAAAACGGTTTATATCTTGTATACTGCAGGCACCGTCAACTTACCTAGACGAGTTTATAGCAAAAATCATAAGGCGTCTGAAGTTAATGCATGAAAATTGGAGTTAAGTGAATGTAAGCATGTATTGAGTTTCAAATTAACCTAGCCAATGAATAAAAAAAAACCTTGACTCATTTGAGACACGCAAAGCTGCTTTTTTTCTCTCTTACAATCGTGCGAAAATAAAAGATACATGTTTGAAAGCGAAAGGAAAGTAAGAGAGAGAGAGAGAGAGAGAGAGAGAGAGAGAGAGAGAGAGAGAGAGAGAGAGAGAGAGAGAGAGAGAGAGAGAGAGAGAGAGAGAGATACAGCATGACATCACATTTCATTTCGTCAACCAGATCACGAACAAGAAAACTTTGAAACATTTAGAAGTGAAATTAATAAGATGATATTTTTTTTCTTTTTTTTTTTGCTAAAGGTTTTATATTCCGTGCTGGCTGAGATGGTTTTGTAATGATGTGGTAGTGGAAATGGGAGTGAGTCACGGGCGAGGAGGAGGAGGAGGAGGAGGAGGAGGAGGAGGAGGAGGAGGAGGAGGAGGGAAGAAGCCCGTCACGTAAACCGTAAACCTCTAGCGCTTGCTGTGTTGTAAATTACCATCAGCAACACTACCATCACCATCACCACAACCGCTACCACCATTTATCTAACCACCATCACCACCACTACCACCACTACTACTAACACTACGTCCTTCATCACTGTCACTATCACCACCCTTCATGGCCACCACCACCACCACCACCACCATATCCACTACCACCACTACTACAAACATCACCACCACACCACCACATCCACAACCACAAAGTAACCATCACCACTACCACCACAACCACGACCACCACATCCATCTTTATCATAACTAGGATCAAAATAACCATCACCACTACAGCTACCACTACCACCACCACTACTACTACCACTACCACTACCACCACCACCACTATCACTTAACTCCTATCACATGAATGAACCAGCTCAAATAACAAGTTCACATCCATGCATGAATTTTTTTTTTAAACTTGAATAAAGAAAAAGCCTCAATTCACATTTTTTTTTAGTCTGCTTCCTTTTTTTACTTCTATTTTTTTTTTTTTTTTCGTTATTTAAAAGCCGTCCACACCACCCCTTATTTTATGCGCGCTTTTTTTTATCATTTTTTTCTTTTTATTCAACAAACTTTTTTACTCCTTCAGATGCTCCTCATTTTCATCCTCGCTCTTCAGAACATTTTCAATCCGTCAGATGAGTAATGGCGCAATGAACCCCCTTCCCCTACGTTATTGTAATTATTATCTATTTCGCTTCTACTTAGAAAAAAAAAAAAACGACGCTATCCTTCATCCGTCCCCTCTTATTCCTCTTAAAACTGTTCACTCCACTAATGTTGTCATTCCCTCATTCGTTCTCGTAATCCCCATCATATATATTCCCTTCATCCATATATTTTGCATTTCTTTCCTATCTTCCCTTTTTTTTTTTCTATTTCGACATTACTCTCTGTTTTGTGTTGTTTTTCTTTATCTCTTTCTTCCAGCTTTCTCCGTGCACTTGCATCTCCCTTTCCTTGACACTATTTTCTTCTTTTTTTCTCTCTTTATATATATATTTATTTTGCTGCACGGGTTATAATTATATCTCTTTATTATTCCTTTCGCACACTTCTCCTTGCCTCGTGTGTTTGTTTGTAAGTGTGTGTGTGTGTCAGTCAGTCTTTCTATCCCTTCTGTCTGTATGTCTTTTTCTTACCCTGTTTCTCTCTGTCCGTCTGTATTCATGTATCTGTCTGTCTGGCAGTTTCTCTCTCTCTCTCTCTCTCTCTCTCTCTCTCTCTCTCTCTCTCTCTCTCTCTCTCTCTCTCTCTCTCTCTCTCTCTCTCTCTCTCTCTCATTCTTAGCCCCAATTATTCTACTGGCAGCTCCCTATAATTATTCTGCCCCTGTGTCCCCTCTTTCTCCCCCTCCCTCTCTTATCTCGTGGCCACCTGGGTCTTCCCACGACCTCCCCTCATCCATCATCACTGCCTTTTTACTGCCTCTGGTTCATCACATTCCTTCGTCCCCTTCCACTCCCCTGTGTGACACTTCTCCTCGCCTCGTCTGGTTATTTGATTTTCTTTCTCTACTTCTCGTTTATATTCACCTCTTTCACGAAACTAAAATGATTTATGTATTTTTTCTCTCTTGTTATTTACTTTTTTGTCTCTTACCACGTTTAGAAGTATTATCTTCAATGATGATTTACTAATTACCGTATACTTTCAGAAGGTACTACTATACGTTCACTGTTATCGACTGATTTAGGTCACTATAACACATCAATATAAAATAATGTATAGAGGCATTCAGTCTTTTCAACGATATTTCTTTGCACAAAATTACAAAGTATCACTAAGCACAACAAACACTCAATGGCACTTTAAGAACTTCAGTCTTTTTTTTCCCTTCTTCTTATCTCACTGTATCTGATTCAACACTGTTTCTTGTGGTCCATCGCGGCCTAGTGTTCCTCCCTCGCTGGCCTCCCGCCCCTGGAGACACTACCCTTCCCCCGGGTGGCGTCAGGGTTCCTCTTTCAGGGTTGTACAGCCAGCCGCCCTTTCGCAACACTTCACTACCTCGCGCCACTTCCTATCGACGCTTTTGTGTAAAATTTCGTCCGGTCTGAAAGCGTGTAAGTCTGTAGTGGACTGAACAGATACAATATTACAACCTTTCTTACTTCCTCCCGTGTCGACATTAATGTTTATTTATTCTTTTATTTATTTACTCTATTTTGCTGCTGGTAAGGGGATTCTTTTTTTTCAATCTTTTCTTCCTTCCTTACTTCCTTTCTTCCTCCCTTCCCATTCTCCTTTCCCCTACTCCATTCATCACTCCCGCCGCCAGTCTTTTATTCCCGCCTCTCCCTACCTCACTTCTTCGCCTCCTCTTTATTGTCTCTTGGTCATTCCTCCCCTCCACCCACCACGGCCCTTCCACTGCTTTAATTTTCTTTTTTTCTCTCTCCCTTTCACTTTTACTTGTCAGAAACTTTATTCACTTTACAAATTCCTTACATACTCTTTCCTAATATCCAGTGCGCTGTCTTTTTTACATTTTTTGTTTTGTTTTATTAATACTGAAACATTTTTTTGCCGTTGTATTTTAATGAATATTGTTGTTGCTTTTGTTGTTGTTGTTGTTGTTATTATTATTATTATTATTATTATTATTATTATTATTATTATTATTATTATTATTATTACTATTCTTATCAGTATTGTCATTATTAGCAGCACTTTCACCACAGTTTCTCTTCATCAGCATCACTTTCTCATTACCATTTCTATCATTCTCCTTGCTTACAAAACTAATGAATATTACACTTTTTTTCCCTTAACGACCTACTTCTTGTCCTTTCCACTTCCACTTACAAATAAGAGCACCCGGGTTATAAATGTGTCTTCTCTCTTTTTCTCCCCTCATTTATATTCTATTCTTCCCTTCTCTTCTATTTCCCCACCCTACTCCCACTCCTCCTTCACTTCCCAGCCCATCCCTTCCTCAGCAGGCAGAACAAGGTGCCCCTGGAGGACTCCCCACCTTCTGCGTGAAAAGGATGTCTATGGCACCTCTGGGGAGAGGCTCCGATCCCTTAGACAGTCATTTTTGGCACCTTGGAGGCCGTAGAGGCGTATGCGACTGGCGGGGAAAGCAGTCGATATTGAGCTTTGCCTCCAACATTGCACAGAGCTGGTTTCCCCCTCGCCGACCTTCACAACGTCGCTTCTTCCTCTCTCAGTTGACAAGAACCCCGCCCCATCCACCCACCCACAAAATTGTACGTCGAGGATTTGTTGGTAGTTTTATATTAGTGGTCGTGTGTCTCGGCCGAGTTATCGTCATCCACGGAGGGAGGATAAATACGTAGGGAATTTGCATACTCGAATTATCACTTTAGAGAAATCGTCCTCAGGAGCAATTCATTAGGAGAGATAAAATCGTCCTCGGTGTGTGCTCGCTCAGCCTTGCTCTCGCATCGCTACTTGTGAAAGAAACCTCACTGCTTGAAAACCATAACAAAAAACGTGAAGATGAAACTTAAATATATGAAGAAAAGAAACACAAAACAAAAACTAGACACTCCACCAAGTCTTCTGTCATGAGTCCTTAAAGTTTAATAAAGTTTAATTTTTTACACTTTTTCCTCCTTCCCCCACTACTAACACCACCACCTTCAGCAAGGCACGGCAGCATAACGTCACACACACCTCACCTCCCAGCCACATTTGCAGCATCAGACACGGGGACAAAAACCACAGGAGACCAACACGAGAAGCATGACTGTCACATTCTCCCCGGCGTTAGGTTTGGCGTCATAGCCACGATTACTGTGTTTACTGCAATGCTGAAGCTGTTCCTCCCAAGATTAGTCAGTAGTTGAGTTTTTGTTCTTTTTTTTTTATTTCCCCCTTATATGTATTCACTTTTTTTTTCTTTTTTGTACACTTACATGTGATGAAAAAGTAAAATGGAAATTCGTTCGTTACAATAAAGGTGTAAAAAAAAGAGAGAGCTATGTCCAATTACTTCACAACAAACAAACAAACAAACACACACACACACACACACACACACACACACACACACACACACACACACA
The DNA here is from genome assembly GCF_035594125.1 of Scylla paramamosain. Lineage (NCBI taxonomy): Eukaryota > Metazoa > Arthropoda > Malacostraca > Decapoda > Portunidae > Scylla > Scylla paramamosain. Next base: position 3,094,281 of record NC_087166.1, read on the forward strand.
CACTGTAAGCTGCACATCACTTACCTAGTCGTGGCTTTTGAGTAAGCGTACTGTTAATATTGGTCACTAAAGTTGTAACACCTTACATTTCCATGAAGGTTTTTCACTCCTTTCTTTTTCAACAATGAAAAGTTTTCGATTACTTTAATGGTAGAAATACAAATGCCTTTTTTTTTAATATTACAATAGTTTGAATGTATTTTCACTCTGTCTTTTCCATCAGACATGTGTTATTTTGCACCAAACTACAAGAAATTTACTTCATTTGATGAAGTTTAATGGTGAGAAAGAGGAGTCAGTCATCTTTAAACAAGCTAAGAGGAGGTTCAAAATAACAAACATTACATCATGACAAAACATATATCGAGGAGATGTTATCGCTCTCCCTAACACTCGCTGCCTTGTTATTTGACCGGTGAGAGGAGTGATAATGTGTATATACCAAAGGCCCATTAAATGTGTACCAAGGAGAGGGAGAGTAGCCAGCCAGGACCATCACGAGGAAAACGCGAAGAAAAACATGAAAAAAAAAGGGTCCTCTCACACTCATTACAGTAATTACATCTGCGGGGAGAATATCAAGGAAAATACGCAATAAAAATACTACATCGGAAATTTTGCTTTTTCCCCGATTCCGTGATGAATTTATGGCAAAAATTATTAACACAAATATGATGCCCCTAGAGAAATATCACATCCGTTAATTTTTTTCTTGTTTAA
>NC_087166.1:3100000-3107500 GCF_035594125.1 Scylla paramamosain
ACATGGCTGGCGCTGCTCTCAGTTTATAGTCGAGAAGATGAAATATGTATTTCAATATTATAGAAAAAATAATGGGATTTATAGCCCACTAACTATGAAATGGATAAAATTTTCTCTTCCTTCCCAAATACTGACAACTTCTGGAGCAATTCATTCTGTAATTTTCAAGCCGCTTTACCGTTCCTAGTTTCCATCGCACGATGATAAAACTAAAAGTTTTACAAGTTCCATTTTAGCTTTTGAAAAGATCCTTAAAATTCTAAAAGCACTTCACAGTATTGTTTTAAAAATAATCTGACAACCGAAAATAAGTCTCCTTAATAAGTCTGAAAGTTGAAGTGGTTAAGGAGAAAATGGCTTCGCATAGCATATGGCAAGTTCGGTAGCCATTGTGCATTGCATTATAAATGTTTTACAAAAAAAAGGTTCAATACGACCACTAATTCTAGTCACCAAATAGAAGTAATCACTGACATTACCGTTGCAGACGTATATATGTAGAGGCAATTATTCTTCCTTCAGCCTTCATGCAATACATGAAATGCACACACACACACACACACACACACACACACACACACACACACACACACACACACACACACAAAATCTATGTAATGTGTGTGTGTGTGTGTGTGTGTGTGTGTGTGTGAAGATCAAACCCGGCAGCCAGCCCTCGTCCTAGCGGCGATCAAGGGTCGAGTAAACAGCCAAGAATGAGGCCGACCTCGCCCCCCACTCAACACCCTCATAATATCGCCATAGGAAGGTTCATTAACCAACATTCGCGAGGTCGTCACACGGCGCGCGTCTCCCCCAAGGAATCCCCTTCATTCATCCCTTTCGCTGGTTTAGTGACGTCAACATTACGTCACTCCAACCAGTGAAACCTGACGTCATTTTATTGCAACGTGACGTCACTTTATAGCGTGGTTGAGTACGCTACAAAACCGGGTTTATGCGCTGAACGGCCCCGTCTCTTGAGCCCGCCAGCCCCGCCAAGGGACCCGCGGCAGGGAAAGAGGCAGCCCCCGCCCTTCCTTGTTTTGTTTCTTGTTTTATTTTTCCGCTCCTTTTTCGTCGATAAAAGGAATCAGTGGTGTCAGTCTCGCATCAGACTTTATCACTGAAGGCCTGTTAGGTGTTAATGGTGACTAATTATAACCGCCGAGACCACTGTAAAATATCACACACTTCTTTTCCTTCCCCAAAAATCGCTTCTTTTTAAACTTTTCTAATTCAGATAGAAATCCTGACCACCCACCTACTTCTTTATTTGTCTTTCCATTGATTATCTATATTCTACCTCTTTTCTACTTACTTTTCTGTTCATCTATCTATGCATCTTCCTCTCAATAAGCCCATATATCAATCTATCTAACCATTTACACAACAGTGCACTACCCTGAGAGAGAGAGAGAGAGAGAGAGAGAGAGAGAGAGAGAGAGAGAGAGAGAGAGAGAGAGAGAGAGAGAGAGAGAGAGAGAGAGAGAGAGAGAGAGAGAGAGAGAGAATTAAGAAAAAGCTGCAACGCAACAATTTCAGATCTTCGAGGTCTTCCCAGCCCCTCCCCATCCCCTGACCTTCGCGATTCTGAACCCGTCTTTTTTTTTTCTTCTCTGTCTCTTTCTCTCTCTCTCTCTCCTCTTTTTTTCGCATTTCGCGGATGGTGGTGAGCGGAAGAGTGTCGTCGACGCTTCTCGACCCTGCCGTCTCCCCTAAACAATTAGCAGCAAGCACCTGGGACCTCGCTAAGTCACAACACATTCATCCTACGCTCGTGGTATTGCTGTCGAGTTGCCGAGGAATGTGTGGGTGGAGTCTCGTCTTCAACCTTCTTTCTTAATTACTCTCTCATATTTTTCTCTTATCCTTGTTCTTGTTTTATTGTTTTTTTTTCCTCTTTTTTCCTCTCTCTCTTTCTTTCTTCTGCATGCTTCATCATCTTCTCGTCTTCAACCTCCTCCTCCTCATCCTCCTCCTCCTGCCCTTCTCCTCTTGCTCCTCCTCAACTTTCATTTATTTTTTCCTCTCTCTCTTATAGTCAAGATGCTATTTCACTTATTTGCACTACTAACTGTGGTGTTTTCTGCATGCATACATTGCTTCCCTACCTTCCCCTCCTATGTTTTATTTTTTTTTCTTGAATAGTACTTTTTACCTTTTTTCTCTTTTTTTTTTTTATTCTTCTTCTTCCATCTCCTCCCTACCACCCTCCTCCTCCTGGGCCGATCCTCGCCTCCGTGTGGCTTAGCTGCCTCAAGCTCCCCGTGTTTACCTTGGCTCCTCCTCACTGATCCTCCCTGACGTTCGTAACTGCTGTTTTGTCTCGTTTTTTCTCATATTTTTATAGTTTCATTCACGCTTTCTTTTTTCTTTCTTTTTTTTTCTGTCTCCTTCGTTATTGTTGTCTTCGTGGTGTTAGAATAATTTGGATTGTTGTCAGCTTTACTTTATTCGCAGTGCACAGCGAGAGTATGAATGAATTTTCTCAACTCAGGTTGTTTTATGAAGTTATTTGTTTCTCTGTCTTGAGGCACTTTTTTTTTTATTTGGATTTAAGTTTATTTCGTGCGTACCGCCATCTGGTTTTTGTTTGTGATGTAACTGTTGTTGTCGTTTCGTTGATAGCCGGGCGGATTCTTTCTTTCAGCATCAGATTACACAAGAAGATTCATGTACATATGTGTTTGTTTTCACTTGAAATCTTACATCCCCAATTTAGCATCCATGTGTAAATCCTTATCTCAGCGTTCTTTACTTCCAAACAAAACAAATCACGCGCTGTTATGGCTCAGAAACAAGCAGCATGTTACAGACCATCGCCTTGCTCCTCCTGTACTTTGCTTGAACTCTTAGTATGCTCTTGAGGGCATAGGCAAGGGCTGAGGGGCCTTGAAAATCTGTAAGGGTGAACGGAAGATTCGACTAAAGCCAGAAGTGACCTTTATGAGTTTCATATCCTCGCCTCAGCCCGCACAGAGACCTTGACCGTCAGGGCTGTGGTAGGGAGGTGAGCCGCCGCTGTCCGCTCACCTTCACCCCCACTCTCACCCTCACAACCCTTCACATCCGCCTTGGAATGCCACACACTCCCACTTTTTTCTACATATTTTTGTTTGGGCTTATGCTCTGACAACAAAGACTTCTCTCAGGCTGCTTCTTCCGCCTCGCGCCAGCTGAGGGAACTGAACTCAGCCGCGGAGGCCCACAGCCGCTCAGTCTTGCGGGGGCAGCACAAGGGAGTGTACTTCCAAGTGTTCTAGTCGGAGTTTCTTTGATTTCGCAAGTTATATAAAGGAACCGACTCGTGTAGGGCGTTTCTATTATAGTATTTCATGTAAGGCTGGATCTAAGTCTGCCGCTGCGGCGAGCCAGGAGCATGGCGGGCGGGGCTGGGCCCGGCGGGAAGCGGGCGGCGGGCGACGGGCGGCGGAATCAACTGGAACTCGCTCAGGATGGCCGAAAAGAGAGACCGACCTAGACTGTTTTTACACATTTTATTTGCGGTTCTTTATAAAAATTAAAAATTTCAGTCAACATAATATACAACCATGTTTTTCTTCAAGAATTTATTGCATATGTAAATTTGATTTCTTACAAATAAATAAATAAATAAATAAATAAATACATAATAAATAAATAAACATTGCTAAGTTTCTTGTTTGTGAAGATAAATTTCATGCCTCTAGAAATATAGAAGTGAACAATTGTTCTTGTATCCTCTCCCCATCAGTCATGCAAAACACGAATGCATGATCATACATTTATTAAACATACGCAGCCGGACAGTAATTATTTCTCCTCATCATCACACTGCAGCTCCTCCCTCAAGTGACTACTGATTCGCCACCAACAAGGCCCCGTGAAGCATCGAGAAACACGCATTTACATACAACGAATGAACATCACAACCAAATTATTACCATACCATATACAAACATGAACTCGAATAACTTTCTTTTAATGAGGCTTTGAAATTTATTATCTTAGTATGAATTTTTTCGATTAAATGAACATTATGAGGGAGGGAATTGGGAGGCCAAAATTAAATACCATGATATAGGATCGCTTTTTAATATATTCGCTGGCCATATATATGTCGGGGTGTGAGTGCGTGGCTATAAATTGTCTGCACTGAAAAAAAAATAACAATAATAAAAAATATATATACGTTACGCATTTTGCTCTTCAATTCCCCGGGGCATACTAATGAAGCGTTCTGATAAATAGTTTATACACAGTAGTCAATTCGGTGGTAATTTCAGTGGAATATTGAAGGATATTTTTTTCATAATGCATATATAGAGGGAAATTAACCCCACGGCGATAACATTATATATTACCATTTTTACTCCAGTTGACAAAAGCTTATAATTAATATTTTTAGATACGGTTTATGAAGAACTCATCAATCGTTAGCATTATCACCTCAAATTTTCGAAAAATGGAAACAATATTTTTCTGTAAAAATGAGTTATGAAAGAATAACCAGAATCTGTCAAGATGCAGAGGTTGAGGTGACGCAAGTCTCGCAATTGCCAGTGTAAAATGTTGCAAAAAAAAGAAAGCACAGTTTATTGTTCCTGAAGTGTAGTAGTCTGTGCTCACTCCCCAATCAATTACAGAGATACCAACATTAATAGACTTCATGACAAAAAACTTCCTCTGTTGAGACGAATCTCCTGACTGTATATTTTTTTCTTTTTTTTTCTTTTTATTTTACTTTCATCAAAGTAATACCTTCACAACAGACGGATAACAATCACAATTACGGTCGGGGAAAAGTTCAGTTCAATTATTATATACTGCGTTATAAAACTAACTATTCATTTTTTACGTTGCGAACAAGGAAATAATGGAAACGCGTCCGCTGATGTAGCACTTCCAATTTAACATTATTTATGACTTTGCACTTAATCACATCACACAAGTCTTGCAGCGCAGTCAGAAAAAAAGGGACTATAATGAATAACTAGTATAAGCAAGTGAGAAAACTAAACACTCATAATTAAGAAGCGTGTTCCTCACTCCGGGACGAGAGCGATCACCTCAGGCAAGCACAGACGCCGGCCAGGTAACTGAGGTCAAGAGAATATCAAATTTCATCGTCAGGTTGTCGTCTCGCCGTGAACTCTTGCTTTACGACGCACTCATCACACTCAGCCCGCCACACTCTGTTTTTATTCAGCAGTTCCGGCCGCATGAGTGTACACAGTCACGCCAAAGGCCACAAACATATATGCTCTCTCTCTCTCTCTCTCTCTCTCTCTCTCTCTCTCTCTCTCTCTCTCTCTCTCTCTCTCTCTCTCTCTCTCGTTCTTTCTTACACATACACACACACACACACACACACACACACACACACACACACACACACACACACACACACACACACACACACACACACTAAAATACATACTGCCAGTACAAATACATAAATACTGAGTTACACATACATTTGAATAGTTTATCCAGGGTCTCTCTCTCTCTCTCTCTCTCTCTCTCTCTCTCTCTCTCTCTCTCTCTCTCTCTCTCTCTCTCTCTCTCTCTCTCTCTCTCTCTCTCTCTCTCTCTCACTAACAAGAAAACACGCATAACAAAATAGCTTTGACCATTATCCTCTTAGATCATTCGGGACGCAATCTATCTTTGTTCTTCTTATCCTTCACATCTATCAGCCATGTCTCACGGCCATCCATGACCTTGGCTGTGCTCGGAATATCAAACTGCAATGACAATGCCCCGTAAATACACCTCCACGAGCCGTTCAGGAGAGGCAGAGACTGGCCAATCGTACACAACTGGTCGTTCCATACCGTACACTAGACTGAAGGGGCAAGGTGGGCCTAATCTAGACTCAGCTATGGTTGCCCTCCCTGAGTTAATGTTAAAAGCATGAGCCCACGTCGACAGTATGGTAATAGAAGCCAAAAACAAGAGAGCATCAGAGGGCCATGGCGGTTTCCTTATCTGAAGAGAATAATTTTCCGAGAAGTGACCCCGTGACTGGCCCGAGGCTCTCTAGGCTGGCCGGATATCTTGCATCTGATGCCTTGGATTTATTCCTCAATTACCCTCGACGAACAATGGCCAGTGCCCTGATGGCATTGGCTCAGAGGGAAGGAACCTCCTCACCAACCGCACACTCACATTAGGTTTAGTTCTTTTTCTTCTCTCTGCATTATATTGTTTTCCTCAGAGCAAAATGTGTGGTTGTTGTTTTACGCTCTTTCATTTGTAAGCATTTACAGAATTTGTGCCTTGAGCGCAGTAAAAGAAATTAATGCACCATAAATTACAATGTTTTACTTCGGTTCGATGCTTTCCACACAGTTTACTAAAAGGAAAATAGCATAAATTTAATTACTAGCTTAATTTAATTTCTTGCTTCTACACCTCAAGAATATATTCAATAAAAATCAGAGAATGTGATTAAACTAAGGAAAGCAGAGGACGTAAAGGTATCAAGTGAATCTCTCTCTCTCTCTCTCTCTCTCTCTCTCTCTCTCTCTCTCTCTCTCTCTCTCTCTCTCTCTCTCTCTCTCTCTCTCTCTCTCTCTCTCTCTCTCTCTCTCTCTCTCTCTCATAACAAGTGCGAGTCGCTGTTGTTGCCTAATAACAAAGAACTTCTGACTTCCGTTCCCACTCTCTGTATCACTACAAAACTTTTAATGCATTCAAGAGCGTTTCCCGCAAACTTTCGAGGGACAGAATTGTATCAGGAAAATACTTATCTTCGAAGAAATACATATCTAAATATTTTTAAATTCTTCGCTCCTTAACATACCTATACACAACACGTTATCAATTACATAACATGTATATTAGTGCCTAAAGATATATGCATTACACACGAGAGAGAGAGAGAGAGAGAGAGAGAGAGAGAGAGAGAGAGAGAGAGAGAGAGAGAGAGAGAGAGAGAGAGAGAGAGAGAGAGAGAGAGAGAGAGAGAGAGAGAGAGAGTATCCATATTTATTGCTGATAGTGTTTAGATGTTATTTCGTGGAGGGAGGGAAAAGTGATGAGAGAGAAAGGACAGAATTAATATGGAATAAAAGAAACAGAAGACAAAGGCAGTAGAGGAAAATAATAAGAAAGAATATGGGGAGAAGAGAAAAACAAATATAATTGCTTAAGTGCAAATAGAAAGAAGGATGGAAGATACAAACTAAAAAAAAAAAAGACATTTGATATGAAATAAAAAAGTTACGTAAACGAACAAATACTAACAGAAGAATATTCATATATACTCGTATAAGAAAAGGAGAAGAGGTAGAAGGAAGCCAAGTTAAGAAAAGAAGGCGAACGAAGAAAAGTCTTGAGAAAGGGAACATGAGAGAGAGAACCCAAGATGAGTAAGAAAGGAGATGGACAGAAGAGGAGAAAATAGTGTAAGAGATAAGTGGAAGAAGAAGAAAAGGAAGAAGGAAGGAAGCCAAACAAGGAAGTAAGGAAGAGAGGGAGGAAGGAAGGAATGAAGGAAGAAAGGAAGGAAGG
>NC_087166.1:3110000-3115000 GCF_035594125.1 Scylla paramamosain
TTTGATCTGATTTAGTGGAGATTAGAGGCCAGTCCTGCCTCGGGAGCAGAGCAGCAGCAGCAGCAGGAGGCTGTGCTCGGAGACGAGGAGGCCAGCTGCTGCCCCCCTGTTTACCTCCGACCTCTGACCACCAGATACGACCCGAAAAATAGTTCTATGTGTATTCAACGCGTTAGAAAAAAAATATGTTGTGTAAATATTTCCTTTTCTAAGCTGCCTTTGTTTACTTTTTCATGCTTATGATGTTTTTTTTGCTAAAGGATGTAAGAGTTTGTGTCGATGTTTATTGTAGTGCCTTGAGTGCCAAGGAAGGAGACGTAAGCATGCATACTTTACCACACGCACGTAGTAAAACAAATAAATCAACAACCTCAAGACAAAAATAAATCCTGCCATAGCATGTGAAGTCCAACTGTGAAATCGACACCAATCTCAAACCTTGATCTTGCAGAAGAAAAAATAGCCAAGGAATTGCCTCCAAACTTGTCGAAAGTGACCTTCAGGCCTCACGCTCGACTGCTCTTCGACAGCCAAAGTCCTCCAACATCAAATGAACGAGACCCAGGAAACGTTCGCTTCCAACGTGTCGCAGCAATCCAGCCGCCAGCTTCCCCGACAATATTCTACAAGTTCCCTAAATCCCTCAAGCAAGGCGTCTTCCTACTCCTCTTCCTTCCTTTCTTTCCACTCGTCCCGCTACACCGGTTTTGTTGCTAGTCGAGTGACCCCAGCAACAGAGGAGCCGGGTTACGAAATGTTAAGTTTTTACGAGGGCCGTATACGCGTTTACGACGGTATAAAGTCAGCCATGAGACGAGTTAACACGCCCCCAAACTGTTACCTTCATTTTATGGGATTTGTGAATGAAAACTGGGTCAGATTTTACTACCAAGGTTACCACAACCACCACAACCACAGCTACTGCCGCCACTACGCTTCTGTTTACTACGCCACCTCGTAACCAGCGGAAGATGTGCAATAAAGGTTAGACGAAGCCAGTGTCAGCGACCCTTGAGTTGAGCCAAAGGTCGCCTCGCCGCTATGTCTGGCCGGGGTCCCGCTGGAGAGGCAGCGGCGGTGCTGTGTGCTGGTTGACGGCAAATTGGTTGACGGTCTTGACGGTCTGGCTAACTCGGTGTCCGTCTGCGTGGTGGTTGTCGCAATTGCCAACTGATGTGGGGCGGGCTGCGTTCCCTGGCCTCTCGCCTCATGATAGGCCCTTGTCACTGCCTGATTGCCTGTGACGGGTTATTCGCCACTCTCCTCCAACTAGATTTGCCGTTGTTGTTTTTATGGGCTGAGGTGAGACTTTGAGAGCGTGTAACGGCGCGTAAAGTTGGCAGAGGAAGCTTAGCTGAGTGTTGGGCGGAGGCGGATCAAGGCGGGGCGGCGGCGGCGGTGGCTGTCTTCACGCCCGACATGGTGTTACTTCTTCCCTAGTCTTTTTTTCTCCTCTTTTTTTGTGTGTGGTAGTGTTTATGAGCAACCTGACACTATGCGTGACTACTTCCTTTCCATATACCATATATGCATAGAAAACAGTCGTGCATAGCTTTGAAGATATATCAAAACTGCATACTCGCTGATGTTTATGTTTGTGGTCTTGGCAGATATTTCAGAGCCACCCACTGTTTGATATATATGTTCATAATCATAATTTCTAACATGCCTGCTGATAAATTGTTCAGCACACATAATCTAAGCCAAAAGTATGCAAATAGAATGCATTACTTCTTCAACCTTTCACAGTTACTAATGGACCAATTTTTCAGAGTGTGATGGACAGAACAGCAGGGAGGCTGAAATAACTCGAGGGTATCTAGACTCAGTTCCACCACCCACCAACCCACCCCACCACTTTACCTTCACTTTCCCCCACCAGTACTTCTCCCTCCTTATCTTCATCCTCACATCTCCCCACCACTGTCGCCTCGGCCTTATCCTCCCTCTCCACCACCTGACCACCACCGCCACAGCCCTCATGAGCGCTGCACCCCAATGCCTTCTCAGCTCAGGTAAGCGTCTGGTTTCGGCTTACTCACACCCTTCATTTACTACACATCGCCTTCTCTTACCTCTACTCCTCTTCCTCTTCTTCCTCCACCTCCTCCTCCCTCTCCTGTTCCTCCTCCTCCTCTTCCCTTTCCTCCTCGTTCTTTCCTCACTTGGCAGCCTCTCTCACCCCGCCTCACCCACACAAATCTGCTTCATCATGATACTTTTTTTCACGCTTGGGAAAACACCCTGTGAGCTTTAAAGTTTTACGTTCGAGAATGATCTTCGAAAAAAGCGTGTTTAAGTAAGTCATAACTGCGTGCATGTTGGTAAACGTACACACACACACACACACACACACACACACACACACACACACACACACACACACACACACACACACACACACACACACACACACACACACTTGTTAATGGTACATGAGCTTGCTTTAGCCAATCCTTTAATCTAAGGGAGTCTTCATAGAGGTAAATCTTTAAAAATACACAAATTTTCTGAAAAGATAAAATGGCAATCCTTGCAAGGAGAAAATTTTGTCGTTTCTTATCTTTATTTTCCTCCATTATTAAAGAGTTTGCCCCCAATACTACTTGAGGAGATAACATTCAAATTAAGAGGATGATACCTTGCCCACCCAGGAAGCTGATAATCTTTTGCATTTAATTTCAGAAGCCACTAGAATCCCAAAATAAATCAACAGATAATTGCCAATAATTATACATATCTGTCGAATTGTTGAAACTTGATTTCGCCCACTGACTATGATTATTTCTTCCAAGTTTAACTGAAGCATTAAATGACTGATCAAAGCATGAACACAAACCTGTCAAGTCATTTAAATACAAAAACAATAATCGCCATACTTCCGCAGCTCGGAGGAGAATGTCTAATAAAATGTCAGACACCATGAAAACAAAAAGTTCAACGAGGAAAACAGAACAAAACCAAGCCAAGAGGAAGGGGAGAGAGAGAGAAAGAGAGAGAGACAGGACACACCAGGAAACAGTGGAGAGAAAACAGCACCTTTCTTGGGAGACCAGGTGTCCAGGCGCTCATCAGGAGGGAACTAACTCTGACTAAACACAAGAGCACCTCTCAGGACGAGACTCTCATTCCGATATAATGGTTGGAGGTCACTGTAAAAGGTCATAAGGCGAGTCACAATCACGGCAGCGATCAGACACCCGCCTCGTAATGACACCCGCTCGGCCAATTCGCAGCGAGATATAAACTCCGCCGGTCCGAAATGAGCGGGTGTGCAGTGACAAGCATTTCTTTTAGACCAAACTAAAGCCCACCTTCAGCCTCGAACAAAAGCACATTGACAATTATCACTCCGAAGAAGATATCACTTTTGCCTTCTGATTAAGTTGCACGCTAGTCACTTTCGCAGCTCAGAGAACTAAGAGGTGAGGAAAGAAAAAAATATTCTCAACTCACGTGAGAAGGAAGAGGAAGCGTCGACAGTTCTTCAGCAACTCTGTAAAGACAAAACAGAATTAGGAATATTTACATTATTTGTTTTTGTTTTAAATCACAATGATAGAATATTCTGAATATACAACAGTGAGCTTTTATTTGTAAATATGCTGCATTTCTCTCTCTCTCTCTCTCTCTCTCTCTCTCTCTCTCTCTCTCTCTCTCTCTCTCTCTCTCTCTCTCTCTCTCTCTCTCTCTCTCTCTCTCTCTCTCTCTCTCTCTCTCTCTCTCTCTCTCTCTCTCTCTCTCTCTCTCTCTCTGTGTCTCTCTCTCTCTATCTACGTTTCTAATTAACTAATTAATTTATATATATTATGTCTCAGGCAAGGATAATTTTACAGTAGCAAAAGCGTATCAAATTAGTTTTCAACAAAAAGATCTTTAATATATATGAATAAATAAATAGGAAAAATAAATATAATGTAATTATAATTGCTTCTGTCCTTACTAAAAAGACAGTAATGGATCATGTCATTAATTGGCAAAACAAAAGTGAGTATACAAATTTATAAATATTCCATGTTTCCTTTTTTTTTCTTTTTTTTTTTTTTAAAGGCGGAAAAAAATATAGAGCTAAATTCGGTGAGGACTGTAGTGGGAAACAAGTCCCGATCTCTCGCTGGCTCGTAAAAACAAAACAGCGTCAGGCAACACTCTCTAGGTGCACAATAACCCTGCCGGGACTGTTCAGGACTTGTCTCCGAGCTCGAAACTCAATCTGAATGTCCCAAGCGGCGCTTCCTCTATTTGTATTCCTGGCATATGTGTCTGAATGTTCGCGTGCATGTGCTGTTGCGCGCGTGTCCCTCCTACCTCTGAATATTTTGTGTAGAGTGTGTGTGTGTGTGTGTGTGTGTGTGTGTGTGTGTGTGTGTGTGTGTGTGTGTGTGTGTGTGTGTGTGTGTGTGTGTGTGTGTGTGTGTGTGTGTGTGTGTGTTTTCATTAGTATTTCAAAGATATATGTAGTTCATACGAAGATGAGTCCTACATGAGTTTCTTTGCCCGGATGCACACACACGTGAAGACACTTCGTTATAGACGTGGTTTCTGTGTGTGTGCATGTGTGTGTGTGTGTGTGTGTTATTCTTATTTTATCTTTATATTTTCATTCTGTGTGTGTGTGTGTGTGTGTGTGTGTGTGTGTGTGAAGCAAAGGCCACCCAGGAGTTGCTGTTGTCAGGGGAGAGTCGCCCCTGCTGACGGTAATGGTAGCGATGGTAGTGGTAGGTGTGGAGGCGGCGGCGGCAGTGATGGTGGTGGCAGCAGCGGCGGGGCTGGCGGCGAGGGAAGTAGCGGTGGTGGTGGCGGCGGCGGTGGCCCAAGCATCTTCCTCCACCACGAACAAGAGAACACCAGCATCCTTATTTTTTGCTTCATTACCACCTCGTTCTCCATCATTAACAATATACGGCTGGCGGCATCAAATTAACAAAAATCCCCTATGCAACGGCCGTAATAAAAACCATTAGCCGATATTGATTTTCGTTCGGAAGGTGGGCGAGTAT
>NC_087166.1:3120000-3122500 GCF_035594125.1 Scylla paramamosain
GAAATGAAGTGTGAAGGAGAGAGGAGAGGTATATAGCTTCACGTATCATGATTTTAGAATATGGCACAGCTGATGAACGCGGATTTTTTACGCGAAATAAAGCTGATGTTGTGAGCGGGAAACGAGCGGAAATGGATGAAATATTTTGCATGACTCTCTCTCTCTCTCTCTCTCTCTCTCTCTCTCTCTCTCTCTCTCTCTCTCTCTCTCTCTCTCTGTGTGTGTGTGTGTGTGTGTGTGTGTTTGTCAACTTGTTTGACTGTACATTTGTCCATGCCTGTGTCTTTCTGTCTAACATTTTTCCCCACGCCACCATCTCTCTCTCTCTCTCTCTCTCTCTCTCTCTCTCTCTCTCTCTCTCTCTCTCTCTCTCTCTCTCTCTCTCTCTCTCTCTCTCTCTCTCTCTAAGTCCAATAGCATCAAATATTCAGCGAAACACTCTCCCGCCTCAATTTAGTATTTGGTGTGATCAGTTCTAGCACTCCTCGTCTGCAAACATTAGTCTTTCCCACCTCCTGGATGAGCGGCTAAACACTTCCTTCGCCCGACTCCCTATAATGGTCCTTTTCCCTGGTGATTATAGTAGTCAAGAGGGCCCTAGCGAGTGTCTGGAGTAGATAATCCAATAAATTTTCTTAATCCACTGCATCTACTAAGGGCCAGTCCATAAATCCACCAACATTATTCTTTTCGTAATATTAATTGCAGGTGGTAAATCCAAGTAATGTCCTCTCGGCCCATTACTGTTCTCCTACCTCACCCCGCTGACTAGTTTTACCTCCAATAGGGCCTCATGCATCTCTTCAAATGGTGAGATTCCTACATTTTGTTTCCCTTCACACTAAACGTCCAGATGCTTGTAAGTTTTTTGCGCTACCTTATCTTCATTTGTCATCACCTAATATTTCAAAGTAAATTTGTATCTATCGTTTATGCCCTCCTGCATGACATTTTACATCTACCGTGAATGATATAGACCTCAAGATTCATAAGGTTTGTTGCCTTGAGTGCTTACGTGATCATGCTTTTTCTTTTTTCTCTCTACCCAGCACGTGGTTCTTTCATCTCCTTCCAAAATATCTTGTTACTTTCCCTTAGTGACTCTTCCTCCCAGGGTGATAGGTCGCGGAGGGTCTCCACATCTTAGAGTGCATATTTCCTTAACCCAAAGCATGCCAAGATTTCACTTTGTGTTTATTGTAACAGCTCTTAGTGTCTTTCAAGCTTTAAGTCTCTATTTATATATGTTTGTGGCCTTCGATATTTCACTTCTTTGCTGTTGGAAGAATTTTACCCAGCTTTAAATACTGATATGTCTGTTTGTGCTCTAAATATGTTTTTTTTTTTTTTTATACCATGGTGATCTAAGTATATGGAATCGTGCCTTGCGTTGTCAGCTGCACGCACACAGACTTCAAGTATTGAGGCGTCTTAGCCTGCAGCAGCCAACTTTCACTACCTGAACAGGAATGGCAGGCGAGAGAGAGAGAGAGAGAGAGAGAGAGAGAGAGAGAGAGAGAGAGAGAGAGAGAGAGAGAGAGAGAGAGAGAGAGAGAGAGAGAGAGAGAGAGAGAGAGAGAGAGAGAGAGAGAGAGAGAGAGTAAAGAAAAGAAAACTGAAGTGAGAAATATTGCAAGCGTCAAGAGCGCCTGAGCATTCGACTTATGTTTCCTACGTTCCCTGAGCCACAAGGAACACCCTTCACTTCGCGTATCGCCAAACTTTACACACATTTCCGCTTCGGGTTACGAGGATAGTCCTGGAATTGTCATGGCAGAAAGCCGAAGCGATTTAAGGAAGTGGAGACCAGTGATACAGAACGCAGGAAACCAGTGGGAAAGAGAAACGAAGAGCTGTCACGGAGGAAGGAAAAGACCTGTAGGAGCTCATCACGATCCTTTCCTCCTCCACGAGAGAAACACCACCCCCAAGGCCTCTTCAGGGAGACAAGAGGAGGCGCAAGATCACCAATGCTTAATATTTAGGAATTTCTTAATCTATCTCGTTTTTCGTACCAAAGAAGTCTTCAGGCTCATTTCCAAGCTTCTAGACAAATTAAACCTAATTAATCCAACTCATCTGGGAAAATTGCACCTCATTAGGCGGACGGCAGAGAGCAGATTAACACACATATATTCAAGACCTCTGGATAAATCGAATTCCAGGCGCCTAACTTTTTTTTCTGCGGTAATTAAGGCCGCTCCTAATAACGGCTGCCAACGAAATAATTAATTTAATACAATCCTGCAGGAATTTTCGCATCTAAATTTCCGAAAATATTAATAAAATTTAAATTTCTTCCCTTGATTATTCTGAAAGGGTCCTAAATGATACCTAATTAAAAGGAAATGATCATTACGAAGCTTTGCACTCAATTAGCCACAATACTGGAGAAATTCTTGGCTTTTTTTCTTCCAAGATATACACTTAGCTTCTCCCCACCGCCCTCCTTTGTGTTTTTACTACGCGTATGAATATAATATACAAACATACGCACAAA
>NC_087166.1:3125000-3135000 GCF_035594125.1 Scylla paramamosain
ATCTTAAATCTTGGTTGCTTGACAGTGAAATTGATAGATTCCATAATCACCAGAACGAGGCCTAGCCTGAATGCCTAACTGGTTATGCTTAAAACTGAATGCATGTGGATGAGCCTATGATGTATTAAAATCCTGAATGGATACCCTAGACGTAAACGCAGTCGCTGATTGGCTATGCTGAATAAAAGTGGAATCACAATGGTGGACGCGGTAGGACAGATGATTTGAATGTACCTTCTGTGACTTTGTATAGTTGTTGTGGTGTTATGTGGATGGTGAATGTACGAATGCACTGGTATGTGTACTGGCAGTGGTGCTGTGGCATTGGTAAAGTTGTTGGTGCACTAGTAATGACGGCAGAAGGAGTGATAGCTATGAAAATGGTGGAGGCTGCCGGCGCTGTGTGGCAGTCGCGTCCCCAATAAATACTGGAGATAATGCAAGACTTATTGTGGCATGTTCTTCTCGAGACGACTTTACAAAGTGACACTCACACCCCTTGGCGGCGACCGGGGGATGACGAAAACTGAAAGATTCGTCGTAACTTCAGGTGGAGAGATGGAGTGAGCAAGGAGGAGCAGTTGAGCCGTTGCGAGTCAGTGTAATTATAGGACAGCAATCCTGTTTACTTTCCTTGCTTTGATCTGCTGTGCCTGATTACCCACCAGCTTGTTTATGACCGCAAAGATACGTTTAACCCATGGCCAACAGGAGGAAGGAGATATTTCACCATTAAATTTACACGAAGATATTACTTGGAGGTGATGAAAGGCAAGTCTAGAAATTTAGTTTGAACACTTGCAGGTGATATGTTGGTGACTTTATTGTGGCAGTTGGCTCTACTTAACTTATGTAAGCCTGAAATCATGCTGTGTATCAGTGCCACCTAATTTCTTCATTTTTAACGCAGACAAATACGCACTGGTCATTGAAACATGTTATTCACCATAATTCGTCGAGGTCTCGTCTGCTGCTGGTTGACTTTAACTGTTAATAGCTAAAGTTTTCGTTCATACAAGGGATGAATTAGTAATGAGTCAATGTATCCTAATCACCTTACGAAAACAAACATCCAATAATTAGTTTACAAAGTCAACTCCAAGATCTTCCTTCACCTAATGGTGTGTGTGTGTGTGTGTGTGTGTGTGTGTGTCTGTGTGTGTGCGTGTGTGTGTGTGTGTGTGTGCAGGCGCTGTTGTTGTTGCTGTGCCGTTAATGTAAGTTTAATTGCTTTGGAAGAATTACCTCATCGCTCGGACAACTCATACTCGAGATTAAAGTCATTAAAAAATTCCAATCACTATTGCATTTTGTCAGGTGCTTGGGACGGGCAATAAGTTGGTTTGTGGAGCTGTGGCCTATGGGGAGCTGGCAGCGTATTTAATCACTTGGAAATAATATGCATTAAAACCTTTGGAGGTCATTACACTTACATGAAGGTCCTCCGCGTTTATCTAATGGGCATATTGCTATACTACTTTTGACGGTGTGTTTTGTAGAAATCTTTAAACAACAAAAGCCATTCGACATCTTTAAAGGCGGGTGCAACCTGTGAAAGTCTACTGTGATGTGCACTAATGTGTAACGGTTAGTTAGGGTAGCGAATGTCCTGTGGTCTGTGGTCTGTGATACCTGAAGGAATGTTAGCGCATATGCAGGTCGTTGTTCCACGAAAGTCGTCTGAGGTTCTGTAATGGCACGTTGATTGGATAGCTTTCCATTGTGTTTTGTTGGGTCAGTATGTGCTACAGTAGTCCATAGAAGAGTGTAAGGTGTGTGAAGCTTTGTCGTGTTCTGTGTTGCTCGGTGTCTACTGTTCTACACCACAAAAGCGTGTGAGGTCTGTGAGGCTTTACTGTGCCATGTGATGCCTTGGTGGGTGCTGCAATGCCCCATGAAAGTTAAAAGTGTGTGAGGTCTGTGAGAGCCTGATAGCATGAGGTGGTCTGTGGTGATCTGTGGGGCGGGACAGGCGAAGCTGCACGAACGGCTGTCCACGTGAATCAACTGACGCGGCCGGGAGTCCCATTGTTGCCGGTGATGGAAATAGCCTTTGTTCCCCTTTTTAATTCTTTACAGCGCTACATTTTGCTGAACTTTGTATGCAATTTGGCTTGTCGCGATGGACAAAAATTAAAACATAAAAACATAAAAATAGTCATATTGTTAGGAATAATTATCCTCCTGGACGTTAAGTGGGATCCTCCTGGCCACACGACACTTGAGGCTCGAGGGAGGGGCTTCTGTGTACTACTCGCCCAAAGATTCATTCACACGTCACCAGAGTGCTTGTACAACGTTTCTCAGGGGTACAAAATATGCCTCGATGTACGCACGCATGCGCACCCATAAACACATAAACACACACACACACACACACACACACACACACACACACACACACACACACACACAAACACAAAGCTGTTTTCTGCCTTACTTCATATTCATTTTTTGTTGCATATTAATCCTGCTCTGCAATATATAAAAGCTGTAATAAAAATACGATCCATTCATAATACATTAATTAAATATTTTTCCATCATAGATAACCGAGCACCGGTTATTAATTCTTCTCTTTTTAAAATTATACACCTTCATTATTAAAGGATACAAAGTTGGCCGTGTATTGATCTGCTGGGAGTAAATTACGCTAAACTCGAGCAATTTTCGCTAAGATTTAGCCATCATAAATACCATTTAATGGATTATCCAATGCTGGAGATGAGTTGCCAAAAACTCTATGGTTGAACCGCAGTGGCAACGAGTGTTTCGCCTCCCCGAAAGAGCGCCAGTGCCTGCGTCCATTGTGTCAGCGTCGTAAGTATTCCCTCCACGCGAGATCATGGAGTACACACATTGGCTACTTAGAAATGCAAGTCTGAAGAATCTTTTAAAAATATATCATCATGCTATACGAGAATCAATACTTCCTCTTCATAATTTCAACACAACCTCCAAAAGAGATGCCACGATAAAATTCTATACATGTATTTCCAGAGTATGCGTCAAAGGATTTAATGGTGCTTAAGTAGGTATGCTCCTAATGTCCGAGAAAAGAATGTCTAGCCTCCAAGAGCATGAGCATTACAGAACACAAAGTCTCTCCCTTGATGGCTAAAAGGGACGGATGTAAAGGCCTGCAACACAGCCATAATTATCAAACACAACCTAGGGCGAACTCTGAACTTCATCCGGTGCAGAGTGTGGCCAAAATTCACGGCCCATTTCCATGATCGAGTTAACACGGACCAGCCCCGCCGGAGGTCACGCGCACAAGCTCCTCTCCGGGTATTAATATCAGGGAACACCACGATGCCCGACTCTGCGCATCGTGAATCATGTCGGACCAGAAGAGGCCCCGGCGCGGTGATGAAGGGAACTGCTAAGAGGACGTCCGTGACATTCTTCAGAGGTAGTTTATTGTTCTTTACAGCAGGTATATTATGCCTCCCTTTGGTGCAGTGAAAGGCGGCTCACATAAAAATAATACCAAGAAACTTAATGACCAGTGTTCTTACCGTTGTCTGGTTCATCGTTAAAAAGACGACTGCCACTTCTTATGCTCCCAATTATCAGTGGGCTTCAAAGGGCACTTTTACACATCTAAGTTCAAGACAACTCTCCTACCTCCTGTTCCTATCACCGACAACTTCAAACAGCCATTGCCAAACGTGCACAGTTCAACGAAACTCTCCCTACCATCACCCCCTCCTCTACCACATCCACAACCACAACAACCACACAACAGTCTCCCCTCGCCGCCAGCCCTGTACACTTCCCGACCCCGTGAATCCACTTACCTTAAGGTCTCTCCCTAACAACTACTAGTCCGACAACACTCCCGGGCCGTATGTATTCCACTGCCAACATTTCTCACCACATGCCACTACCACTGCAGACACTCCCACGAGCCTCATTGCCAACACTTCCCATCAACTTAAGCAGCTGCCAACTCACCCGCGTCTGACCTCCGCCATGGGGTTTCTCTCTCTTCCCACTCACGCTCAAAGGAGACTCCATTATACACTTGTGCACTGAATTCCAATGTGTTCAGTCTCGCTACAATTACTAATGTACGAGTTGATCTTCATCCCTCACTTCACATAATGCCTGGGGATCGAAGCCAATACCTCGTTGTTCCACCAAAGGCGTTAAGACCTACTGCCAAGAAACACACGACGTCCCCATACACTCCTACTCCTCTCTCTCATTCCCTCCACCCTCCGGATCCTCAGTCCTACCGCCTCCCTCCCTTCAGCCTCTACCACCTATCCCTCTCACTCCTACTCCTCCCCCTCCTCCTGTTACTATACAGTACATTCTCCATCTCTTCTTCCTCTACTACCCCCTCCTACCCTCCTTGTCATCCTCCTCCTTCTCTACCTCCTCTTATCCCTTTCCTCGTACTCTATCTCCTCCTCCTCCTCCTCCTCCTCCTCCTCTACCTCTTGTTCTTCTTCTTTTCTTCCTCCTCATCCTCTTTCTTCATCTTCCCTCTTATTCGTTTTCGTGTTCCTCCTCCTCCTCCCCCTCCTCTTCCTCCTCATTTTCTACTTACTCTATTTTTTTTCTTTTTATCCTTTCTTCTCCTCCTCCGGTTCATCGACACTTCTTTACAGTCACTTTTATATTACCTACCGCAATCAGAGTGAGTGTATTAATTTATTCAGCCAACCGTATACGTGGATACCTTCACGTATTGATTAAGTAACAAACTCCTTGGGAAGTAACACTCCCTATGACCAGACATCCCGGAAGACGAATCAGCAGACAGACAGATCACAAAAATTATACCAATTATTCTATTTTTATAAAAACTTGCACCTTTCCCCAGTATTCTTCTTTATTTCTGATCCCAATCCTTCTCTGTCTTCACTTTAGTTTCTTCCTCCTTTATTCCTTTCTTTTCCTTCGCCATGCCCGACCCCTCGCCCACCGCGCCCCTGGCTGTCCCCGGGAGCAGCGGCGATTTACCTGTCGTAATATCCCCAATCCCCAGGGGAGGAGGTATCAGGTTCTCCCACACATCCGGGGACTCAGCGTCGGGATTATGAGGGTGATGCAGGTTTAGCCTCACGCCGCCGCTTAGTTAAGACTCCCACATAAACCACAACACCACTAAACCTCGGCCAGGCTCCCACGTCCTAAGACTCACAGGGAAGACACAGGAGGCATTAGGCAGCGGGGAGGCTCAAAGTGGCGTCGTGAAGGTGGCGGGGCAGGTGGTGGGAGTCTTCGATCCTCCTCCTCACCACCACCACCACCACCACCACCACCCCCACCTCCTCCTCCCCCCCCTCCTCCTCCTCTACGTCCTCGCCCTCCTCCTTCACTACCACAATCACCACCACCAATACCGACGTCCCGCACCGGAAAACCACAGAGTTCTCTTTGCTGGCAGTCTCCAAACCATTGTACAATTCTAAGAACTGTAATGAAAGTTGTACTCGAAGCCTTAGAAAAGTACTCCACTCCACAGAAGGGTTCCTTTGTCTTAGAACTTTTTTTTCTCTCAAACTTAAGTGTAGTATAATTATAAGTCATTAATTTAACCTGTCTATATATCATTTCGATGACAGCCGTCCACTTACCGAAAAAAAATGCAATTACAGTTCTACACGGAAAAACCAATATCGGAAATTGTCAAAAATCCCATTTAGAGAAGGGATCTGGGAGGAGCTTGAGGTATTAAATAAATAAAGCCAGCAACCCCGTGCGGCTCTAAATGTTTACCCTCAATGAAGACCAACACCTTACGTCGCTCGAGCACTCCTGTGACAAGTTACTTCCCCTCTCGGCACGTTTCCATTACGGGCCTAAGAGTTATTCCCCCTTAACTTTAGGCCTCGACAACCACGTTCATCACTGCTCTCCTTTAGCTGCCTCTCACCCCCCGAAAATTACTTCCTCAGAGGAAAAAAAAGAAACAGACGAGTACTAAGCTTGTAACATTTAACCGAACACTTGCTCTTCAACTCTCATTTGTTTAACGTTTAGAAAAAAAAATGTAGTGTATACTTGTGGCGTTCTTTTTTTCTTTTCTGACAGACTAATGTGACTTTATATAATTGTCTAATACAAAGACCTGGATCTCTTCCCTGCTCATCCTCCTTTCTTTTCTTGCGCATTGTTTGTTTATTTTTTTTCCCTCCTTCCACGCGAGACATTTCTCTTTTCTTCACCTCACGTGCGTGTCTTCTCAGTTTCCATCCCACGTGCCTCTCTCCACACACGCCCTTGTTTTCTCATGCCCTTTCCTTTTCTCCCACGTGCCCGTTTCAGCCTCCCCCTTCAACGTGTCCCAACTCTTGCCCATCCCCATAGATAACTCCCCTCCCACTTGGTTTCCTCCCCTCCCATACCTACGCAAGCCCCATATCAATTAAGGTTGGAGGGGCGCACCATTAACCATAGAAATTTATCATGGGGGGCGCCGTGATCAACTACAAATGGGTATAATAGCTCGTTAAGCATACATGGCCTGAATAAAAAATGGCCACTAAGTATTCCAAGCCGTGAGATGCCGACGGTTGAGGAAGAGGAGAACGAAAAGGACGAGGAGGCGAGAGACGGAGACGACAGATAAGCAGGGAAAGGAGAAAATATGGTTGATAATGAGAAGACGAGAAAAAGAGAAAAAAAAAACAGGAGGAAAGAAGGGAGGAGGAAAAGAAGGACGAGAAGTAGGAGCGGGAACAGGAGTGGCATGAGAAGAAGTAGTAGGAGGAGGAAGAGGCCGTAGAGAAAAATCACCTGGGTCATCTCTGAAGGTCCTATTATCAGCGCATCTCAGAACATGGAGAAAAGGGAGTCATGGCTTCCGAGGACATGGTCAGCCACCGTCATTTTGCTGAACTGACCCCACACGACCACGGACCAGCGATTCGGTTATTAATATACTCCTATTTCTCCTCATTTTCTTCCTCTCAGCGCCATCAGCCGTGACTTCTTCCAACTTCCTGGTGTGGCTTTCTTAATTCTTTTGTTATAGATAAAAAAATATATAGTGTTAGTATTTCTATTTGCTTCCATTTAAGGCTTTAATTTACTGGAGTGCAACTTTTTATTACAGGCTGAAAAAATATATATAAAAAACTCTGCTCTTCAAATATATCAGGAACTATTTCACAATCGAGGAATATGTCGCGTTCATCATCCCCGTCGACAAACACATATTGTTCGCCAGTTTTAAATGAACCAACACAAAAGACAAAGGGAAAAAAAAACTTACCATAATTAATGATAATAAAGCAAGGGAAGGATAAAAGATTAGATTAAATCAAACAAGGAACTAATTAACAAAGAGGAGATTCATTAGATCTCGTTAAAAGGGTGAACACACACACACACACACACACACACACACACACACACACACACATTCTCTCTCTCTCTCTCTCTCTCTCTCTCTCTCTCTCTCTCTCTCTCTCTCTCTCTCTCTCTCTCTCTCTTGTTCAGAAAAATATATTTCTAGCGCCAAAGTTAGTGTAACTGCAACAATTATACAGTTTTACCAATTTCAGTTTTGTAATAGTCTATTTCTCACCGCAATGCTTTGTGTGTGTGTGTGTGTGTGTGTGTGTGTGTGTGTGTGTGTGTGTGTGTGTGTGTGTGGTGTGTGTGTGTGTGTGTGTGTGTGTGTGTGTGTGTGAGTGTACCAAAGCGCAGGCTCGCAGACAAAGGTAATAACCGTTCTTCGTCTTTGTCTTTATCTTTCTGTCACCGGTCATTTGGTTTTTGTCAGAGCGTCTCTTTTGTCTGTCTGTCTGTCTGGCTGTCCGTCCATCGGCAGATTGATCTCTAGATGAGTTTGTCTGTTTACACCTGCCTGTGTTTTGTCTGCGTGTCAGTCTTTGTGTTTCTATGCCTGTCCGTCTGTCTGTTTGCCTGCATGACTGGCTGCTTCTCTATTTGTCTTTCTGAATCTCTCTCTCTCTCTCTCTCTCTCTCTCTCTCTCTCTCTCTCTCTCTCTCTCTCTCTCTCTCTCTCTCTCTCTCTCTCTCTCTCTCTCTCTCTCTCTCTCTCTCTCTCTCTCTCTCTCTCTCTCTCTCTCTCTCATTTGTATCTCCTCTTTCTTTTTCTCTCTCCCTTTCGCTCGACCCTCCCCCTTGACAGTATGACGGACGAGGGGTGTCACCTCCTGAGGGAGAGACCCATAAATCCCCGGCGGGAACACCTGCCTGACGAAGGTGTTGTGTGTGTGTGTGTGTGTGTGTGTGTGTGTGTGTGTGTGTGTGTGTGTGTGTGTGTGTGTGTGTGTGTGTGAGAGAGAGAGAGAGAGAGAGAGAGAGAGAGAGAGAGAGAGAGAGGAGAGAGAGAGAGAGAGAGAGAGAGAGAGAGAGAGAGAGAGAGAGAGAGAGAATTAGTGATAGTCACAGTAATGTTGTTGTAGTAGTAGTAGTAGTAGTAGTAGTAGTAAGAGTAAGAGTAGCAGAGTACAGTATATACAGTGTTGAAAGAGAGAGGAGAGAGAGAGAGAGAGAGAGGAGAGAGAGAGAGAGACGAGAGAGAGAGAGAGAGAGAGAGAGAGAGAGAGAGAGAGAGAGAGAGAGAGAGAGAGAGAGAGTAGAAACAAAGAGATAACGAGCGAAATAATGAGGGGGAGAGAGAGAAAGAGAGAAAGAGAAAGATCGAGGGAGGGAGGAAAGCACATACGGAAAAAAAGAAAAAAAACAAAGAGGGAAAAGTGAGTGAAACTGACAGGCAGGCAGACAGACGCAGACACAAAGATACAGAAATCTGAATGCAAAAAGTAAGTGTGAATAATGTGCAATACCGGGAGGTGAACTGAAAAAAAAAAAGGGAAAGAGAGAGAGGAGGAAGAAGATTTGTTACATCGGGAAGCAAAAATGCAAAAACTGCACAAAGAAAACAAAGCAATAGAGAAAAGGAAATAAAAGACAAGATAAAGGTGATAGCGAACAAAGGGATAATCTGGAAAGGGTGAGTCGAGGGAAGTGAATAACAAGGAGAATGAAAGAAAGAGAAGAAGAATACGGCGATAGAAATTACAAAGACTTTACGTGATTGCAAATCTTCAAGGACACTCAATTAAGGAAACAAATAAATTACGATTGAAGGAGGGGAAATTTTTCAAAAAGCTGATTGCGAAAAGTTTTTGATAGTTCAATATATATATATATATATATATATATATATATATATATATATATATATATATATATATATATATATATATATATATATATATATATATATATATATATATATATATATATATATATATATATATATTAACAATTGCATTTCTACATGATCATAAACTAAAACTTAATAAATAAATGAAAAATATATTACCTTACTTTAATTCCGATGCAATCCTGAAATTATTTAATTCCGAAAACTCATTGCGTAAAAAGTATCATCCAAACTCTATTTCATTAAAACCATTGGAACTTTAACGACCGCAGGAAAAGTAAAATTATATAAACTTTCAAGAATGACAAAAAATCTAAAATTTTAGTCACATCAGATGTCCGTGCCTACGTGCCTTCCTGCCGCTCACACAGGAATGATACAAAAAATTTACTTTATAGATAATTGGACGGTCTCTTTATTAAAATCGCTAATGTAACAGAACACTCCAAAACCGCACTTCTTTCACACACTTCCATCTTGATAACTTTTCTCTCCTTATTTAAACTTCCCAAAATACTCAAAGATCAGGAAAGGCAAGTTGATTTTTTCTTTAAGTTATTACTGTTAATGCATAAGAGT
The DNA here is from genome assembly GCF_035594125.1 of Scylla paramamosain. NCBI lineage: Eukaryota > Metazoa > Arthropoda > Malacostraca > Decapoda > Portunidae > Scylla > Scylla paramamosain. Next base: position 3,134,743 of record NC_087166.1, read on the forward strand.
TAGGCATGACGTAATCAGCAAGAATGTTATAGCGGAACCAAAGATAATTTGAATGGTGAGCTCAGAAGAAATATCATTGTAGATTAAAGAAAAGTTAAATAAAGTACGAACCACAAAGAAATACAAGTAATGATAGACAAAACGAGAACAAGAAATACATAGATAAACAGAGGAGTCAGGAGGAAAACACATGAAACAATAACACAGAAGAGGAAGGAAAGGCAAGACGTGGCGATAACATTACTCTCTCCACCCTAA
>NC_087166.1:3140000-3150000 GCF_035594125.1 Scylla paramamosain
GATCATTACAATGTTGGCCAGATGGACTATTCTGTAAAGATATACTCCGCTGGTCAAGAAAAAATTCTTCAGTCATCTTTACTTCAATCTTAACTGGCATAAGTATGAGGAGGGTGCATTTGTTCACAACAGGTTTTCATGAACTGATTACGTAAGAGCTTCTATCTCACGCTCTTCATCTGAGTGGTCGTGCGCCTATATAAGGGAAGATCAGTTTACAGGAAGTCTGAGAGCTTCGAACACGACCGTGAAAGTCTACGTACGTTAGGACTGACGCGCCGCAACTTTTTTTCTATGCTCCCCTCCCCTTTCCTCCCTTCCTTCCTCCCTTTCTCCCTCCCTCGCTCTGCCTCATATCTCGAGCGCCAGATATACACCTTCTTAACAGCCCGCAACACGCAAATACCCAACAACGCAGGTTTTATAATGAAAGACTCAATGCGTTTGATATGGTGGTGGGGAGAAGAAGGGGGTGGAGAAAAAGTGTTGCATGGCTGGTGTTCATAAGGAGCGTGGAGGAGCATTAGCGGACACTCTTAGAGGCCGCTTAACACCCCATCAGTGTCCGCCTCAAGCCCTGCCGCCACCTGTCTCCCAGGGCGCCTCTGCTCCTGCCACGGAGACCAGACCACGAAACCAGGAAGACTAGCAGACCAGACCAGTATGATTAGCAGACCACTCACCACCAAGATCATCCCGCCAACAGAACCAGCCACGGTGAAAAAATGAGAAAACGTGCGAGAAAAAAAATAGGAAATCACATGGTGGAGAACAAATGACTGAAGGAGGAGGATGCCATGAAGAACACCATGCTTAGAAAAACAAAGGCGATTCCAGACGAATTACTCGAATTACTCACGATTTATAGCGACATTTCGACAGCCGAGTTAAAACATTCCGACAACAGAAGTAAAATAACTGCGCTGTATAAAAACCACAAACAACATGGTAAAGTGAGAGCAGAGGAGGCAGACTAACAGGCCGCAAAATAGAGACACGAATCGACTGAGAAAATAGAACCAGATGAGTTTTGGAAAGTTACAGCCAGGTAGTAGCGATTCGAATTCTGCTTCATAAAAAAAAAAAAAAAAGATATACAAAAAACAGGGGAAAAAGAAAGACACGGAAAAAAATGTAGAATGGAAACTCGTGATGGAATGTGTACGAGACAAGCCATGCCTCTTTTTTTCTTTCTCTTTTTTTTTTTTTTTTTACCTTTTTAATACCTGGCAGACTTTTTATTTGAATTTATATCCAAAGAAAATTGCAGGAAACACTGAATGACTTTATTAAGAAACCAATCCCTGTGTGGCAAAACAATTGGTTGAATATACGAATGAAAGTGGAGAAGAAAAAAAACAAAACAGAGAAAAATAGTGGAAAGTTATATAAATGCAAACAACAACAACAAAAAAATCATATATACACACACCACTTATAACTTAAGAATTAAATTAAAACCCTTGAACAAGAATTGCGATTTTTTCACAATGGATAAAAGAAGAAACACAAACACAAAAACTGAAGGAAAAATCATCCAAGCAAGTAAGAAAACGGGAAATACTAACGCACACAGAAAACGAGCGGATAAAACAACCCATCCAGAACACAGGACTCGGGACGCCGCCACCAGTAAAGACGAAAAAGAAAAAGCAAAAAAAATACACCCCTTGTTTTCCAGCGGTGTGAATTGTTAGCTATAGAAAAATGGTTCTTGGGAATACACGAAACATACGAGAGGGAGCTTAGGGGAGGCTGGGGAAGCGGGAAGGGGTGGCAAGGGGATGCGAGGGGAGGCTGTTAGGGGGAACTCGGCAAAATCGATCCAGCACCCAGCGTATAGGATGGTGGCGGGAGAGTAATAGTCTTGTTGTTGTGCTCAAGCAGAGAAAAAGATGTAAGCCATAAAGATTGGGGTCTGGGTAGGGGGACAATGGTTTAAGGACACGTAAAGTAAAGGAAATGGGTAGTCCACACAGAGAAAGAGAGAAAAAGAGAGGGTGAAACAGAGAATGGAGCAACTTCAAAGAGAGAGGGAGAAAGAGAGACCGGGAGGAGAAAGTACATAGAAATACAATAAGAAAACTGCACAGACAAAGTTATAGACATTAATATTAACAGGTAAAGTTAAAGTAACGGGGTGTCCAAGAAAACTGAAAAAAGGGCTTTGAAATATGGAATGGAAGAACAGTTAGTATAGAAAAACTGAGAGGACTTACACAAGCCTCGATCTTAAGACAAAGAAAGCGTTTAAGCAGACTTCGGTAATGGAAACATTGCACCCAAAATTATTACTATAGAATAACTAAGGTTCAAAAACGGAAAACTTAGGGAATCATGAGGAAAAAAAAAAAAAAAAGAGGCGCAATGTAGCAGAAGAGCCACAAAAAAGACAGACGAATGCGTTATTTCCAGAAAATCTTTTCGAATAGCACGTTAAAATAATGATGAAGCAAAGTTGTGAAGGATTCGCAAAAAGAGAAAGCAGCCCACTGATCTTAAATAGAATGGCAGCTAATCTCCGCACTTATCACCCGTAATTTCCGACACTCTCTAATTAACTCAATATCCAAATGTCTAATAATTATAGAGATCCGTCATAATGAAATACATGTAATCATAGTTATCGTGAATGTTAATTTCTTCATTTCTTTCTCTCGTTGGTTTCTCGCTCACCTGCTTCAGTATGCGCGAGGAGTCTGTGCAAGTTGACGGTGGTTGTGCAAATTACTGGGGACACTCAACTCTGTTTCCCAGGCAGGAACTTGTGTGAGGGAGGGAGGAGGGATCGCGTGGTGAGGATTGCTACCCTCCCTAACACCTATACTTTGCTCCCCCGCGCTTTATCCAATTTGTGATCGGTTTCTCTCTTGTGTCTCCATGGGAATTCCACACACAGTCCTCACCTCCCATCTCCGCCACCTTGCTACATATTCATTCGGCTCCTTCCCACCTTGATGACCTCTTAGTACTCTAAACCTTTCTTCTCCTTCCCCACTTAGAATATTTTTTTCAGCAGCCTCCAATTCACCGGCTTGACCTCAGCCTCACCCCTCCATGCCCCTCACCAACTCAACAGCACTGACTTGATTTGCTCACAACGCCAGGTGCTTGATGGAGGTGGCTGGTGGCTGACACACGTGGGCCTCTAATTCACCAGGTTCTGCAGGTTTACACAAATGGTTTACTTACACAGCGAGGTGCACACATGTAGCTTACTGACTTTATGAGGTTTGCCCACAGGCGGATTAGCAACGGTAGTTTACACGTGAAGTCTAAACACATGAAAAGCTGAAATATCATTACGAAACAGCACCGTTACTGAAGGAGATAATAATTACGTAAACACGAGGAAGGCTCAGAATAACAAAACGTGCGATAACTCTTTCAATAAATATCACATACAAATACACATACACATACAATAAAAAAATATATATATACATAGCATGTACTGCGTGCTTTCCTACTTCAATCAGTGCGCTTGCATGAATACAAAAGAGGAAAAGGAAGGAGGAGAAGATGACAGAAGGGCTATCGGCTGGTTATACAATAATTCAGCGGCATTATTAGCATTGAGTAATCACGGGTGACCACCAAGACTCATCAGCAGGCCAAAGACACGCACCAGACAGCCATCCACACGCCAAGCCATCATCGACAGCTAAGTCATCTCCGGTCGGCCATCCTACTCTTCCCGCCCTGCTATATTCTCCGGGCGGGAGGAGGATGCACGCAAGCTCTTCTCGCCCCAATTTGGAGTAAGTTATATTAGTCTTAATACCGAGTGACGCCCAAGAGTGCATTAATATAAGCTTAGCGGAAACTGCGCCCGTAATCCCTGAAAGCATTGTAATGACGCCAAGGGTGGTGGGATACAGGAAGAGGAGGAGGAGGAGGAGCTGTGGAGGAGGAAGAAGAGAGGGAGAAGAAGAAGGAGGCAGAGGAAGAGAAAGAGCAAGAGGAGGAGGAGGAGGAGGAGGAGGAGGAGGAGGAGGAGGAGGAGGAGGAGGAGGAGGAGGAGGAGGAGGAGGAGGAGAAAAAGAAGAAGAAGAAGTAGAAGAAGAAGAAGAAGAAGAAGAAGAAGAAGAAGAAGAAGAAGAAGAAGAAGGTAAATAGGAAAAAGGTGAAGAAAAGGAGAGGAGGCTGCGCGGCGAAAAACAGAAAAAAAGAAAGAGAAGAAAGAAGAGGAACAAATGTGGAGGAAAAAGGAGGAAGAGTAAAGGGTCTAGGAAAGAGAAATGAATATAGAAGAGAAGGAGATAAAGGTGAAAGTGAAGGAGGAAAACCGCGAAAAGGATAAAGAGAAGGACTAGAAACAAGAGGGACGGTAGAAGCAGGGACAGGAACAGGAGAAACAAAAAGGAGGAGAAACAGAAAGAGAGAAATGAGGAGGAAGAGAAACGAGCAGGAACAGAACAGCAGCAGCAGCAGCAGCAGCAGCAGCATCAGCAGCAGCAGGAACTGGAGCAGGAGGAAGCTCGCCTGCTTGCTCCCCTCTTCGCTCCTACATCCTTTCCCACCCTTCCTAAACCTTCTCCATGTATCCCGCCTCTCTCTCTCTCTCTCTCTCTCTCTCTCTCTCTCTCTCTCTCTCTCTCTCTCTCTCTCTCTCTCTCTCTCTCTCTCCCTACCCCAGCCAGCTGGCGAACTAGCTCTGCCTTTCCTTCTCTCTCTCTCTCTCTCTCTCTCTCTCTCTCTCTCTCTCTCTCTCTCTCTCTCTCTCTCTCTCTCTCTCTCTCTCTCTCTCTCTCTCTCTCTCTCTCTCTCTCTCTTTGCTCTCCCGTTTTTGTTGTCATCCATACCGGTGACCCAGCCAGGGAATGCCTTCGTGTCTGCGCAAGCGTGGCTGCCGTGCCTCTCCCTACCCCTCTCCCTCCATGCTTGTATGTACGTATGTGAGATATTAAATTCTTCCTGATCTTTTACTTGATCGTTTGTGTCCTTGCATATCAACGTTTATATGACGTCGTGAATATGTATGTGAGGATTAGTTACGCATATTGTAGTCATAGAAGTATTTATGAATGCATGGCTCTAACCGAAAGTAACAATAAACAAATGTTGGCCCTTTATCTACGTCCCCGTAAAAGGACGAATTTCGACATGGTCTAGGTTATCATGGTGAAGGAGAGCATCGCCCGGAGCGTGGCAGCATTATTGACGCTGAAGGAACGAGCCAACGGACCACACAGGCACTCAAACTTTGCTCGGAATCGCCTCATTGCATTTCTTCAAACTTATGAATACTCATCTGAGAATAAAAGGTATAATGCTTTCCCATAACACAGGCTTGTCACAGCAATCTTTGTTATGTTTCACTTTATAATCAGAAATGTTTTATTGATGCCGATAACGCCGAACAAGGCAAAAAAGTATTGATAAATCCAGAGCACCGCCTCGGGTTACCTCCACACTTGGCACAGGCACGATATTCAGTTGTTGTGGAATATTTTGAGAAAAGAAGGATTCTATTTCATATCAGAATCGTTGCAGTGTGTAGGTAATGCAATAACCACTTTTGTGTAGGTATTGGTAATACTAATCTTAACAGACAGAAATGGTATTTTCCTGCAAACGCACTCAAGTAGCAGCGTCGAGCAGAACGTGGAAACAATGAACACGAGAGAACACCCACGAATGCTACACCTGGCCGCGGCACACACACCTGACGCAGGCGGGACCCGAGCCATTAAGGTGGCAGCCAAGGCCTCTCCTCACCCTCGGCGAGTTCCCTCACCCACTACACACTTCCCGTCCTCGTCTCGGGAACACACAGGTCACACGCCCCTCCTCCTTTGCCCCTTTGTTGACACTGTTATGCAAAATAAAGAAAACAAGCACTTGTCGGCCACTCACAGTGAGGTCGGGAGGACGTGTTGGGAGTCGCTACCCGCGGGAACACTTCTACGGCTCTAGCGCCACACTGCTTGGCCACCTTCCAGCAGATCCGCTCCAGGGGTCTTGTTTCCAGCAAGCTCTTCTTCAAGCGGAGAAGCGAGTGTCTTGTTTTATAAAGTATTCGCTGCCTGTATTCCCTCCAGACGGCATGCACTCCTCCGGTGCCAGGCAGCAAAGCAACTGAGGTCAAAGGGCAGAGGAGGACTTCGTGGTACCTTAGCCCCAGCCCTCGCTGCCCACTATAGCCACGACTCGGATCCTCCCGCGACTGTAGACTCGTATCGATGTTCCACTGCTTTAACTTCTTTATATATTTGGCTTGGCTTCAGTCCAAGATCCAAGTCGGGCCTCTTAAGGAGACCCCGTCGACTGGAAACAGACATTTAAATCTGGATTTACAAAGAATTAATGGTCGGTCCTGTTTATATTCTTACATTCAACTTTTGTGTATGGAGGATATACTGTCCCCTCCGCTTAATTGAAATATATGGTTACTTCTTCCTTCTTTAATAATGAATAAGATTGCTGCAGTGAAAGCTGTGCTGCTACAGTGAAGCTGTGATATCGTGGTATGGTACCAAGGTCAGCCAGTAGCGCCTCCTCTGCGTGTTGGTATGTCATTAGCTAGCGGAGTCGGTCAGCTTCTTTGCCGAGTTCTTGGCTGTCGCGTAACTGCCACTTCAGTTCCAAGCGAGGCAGGCGGGACGACGGGGAAGGCGAGAAGACTTCATTAACTAGCTAGTTCCATGGACAGTAAAGAGAAGAAGACGAGGCAGCTCATTCATGTAGGAGAGTAGTGGTGGTCGGATATGCACGATATACCGATAAGTGCGATATATTTGGCAAGATAAGGCAGAGGTGGCGACGGCACGCGGCTAGAAAGTAGCTTGATAGCCGTTCCCAAGAAATCCTAAGCCAGGACATGCATGCAACAGGAGGTGGAGGGACATTTCCCTACGAAGGACCCGCGATGGGAATCCTGATGAGACCTACGTCACCTACACCACACCAGATAAAAGCCTCAACCGCGCGGCCACAGGGACAGACGCTGTCAAGGTGCATGTACAATCGAATAAACTGAAGAGAAAAACCGATTCGTTATTCAGTAGCATCCCTCATTTTGCAATCAGTGCCTTGAGTAACCCTCTGAGGAGCCCATGGGGCCTTGATCGTCACAGATAAGCTCCCTAACAAGCCCCGGCCGGTCTCACAGCCCCGCCAGGAAGAACCCAGGAACCCAGGGTAATGTAAAGCTTCAGGTAAATGTGGCGGGGTTCCTCTAGGCTGCCGCGTCGGTCACAGTTCTCAGCAGGTGGACACACACTGGACAGGCTATTATGCGCCGGCCGCCCCCTCGCCCCCTACCTACACGGCAGCCACCGGGGCGGCAGTGTTGTCCTCTCAGTTACAAGGGATGTTATGGGTGCTGCTCGCTCTGCTCAGACAGGAATTACCTTGCGGGGGAAGGTTGCTCCCACTTTATTACTGAACTCGTGTGTTTGTGACCATGTGGTGTCCTTTCTGTTATAAAGGCAGCGGCGGCCGTAGCTTCCTCTCTATAGGCCAAAAACTATCCAGGCTGGTCGTGATATCCTCTAACCTACTGAGGGTATATGAGTAACTTAAAAAACTTAAAAAAGAGATATTTTAATGTTTGTGAGGAGATCTGCCATTTTCTAGAGACTCATTAATACAGCACTCTTAGTAAGAAAACATATATCTGTAAGTTCCCCTTGGTTGTCAAGCGATAAAAATATTACAGCAAAAAAATATTTCTGGTTTACAGTTTTCCAAGAACCCATGATCTAAAAGTAAACCGCTCAAAAGAAAATAAACCCCAGAAATTTCCTTCCCTTTCCCTGTATTCGTTACACAGGTCAGGCAGCCTTCACATCAATAAACAAAATTCTTAACCCTCAAATATTTATCAAGTAACGTCAACAGCAAATTGTCGTTTTAAAAACACTGACTGACATTTAATTTTTGCAGCATGCCAACTGCCATGTGCCCCGACTTGTGTGTGTGTGTGTGTGTGTGTGTGTGTGTGTGTGTGTGTGTGTGTGTGTGTGTGTGTGTGTGTGTGTGTGTGTGTGTGTGTGTGCATTGTGTGTCACCAACAGCACACTCACACAAACACACACACACACACACACACACACACACACACACACACACACACACACACACACACACACACACACACACTCAAGCAAACACATAAAGTCACGTTTAATTAAGCTGTTTGTGTTAGCACTGAGAAAATTTTCCAAAGATACCCTCGCCCCCTCACCCCTGCAGCCCCCTTTCAAAAATTATTTGTTTATATTGAGAGGCAGAAAGTTATTATAGCCATTCTGTGGAGTATCCCTTATACCTTGATGGCTAATAAAACAGTATATACGACACTTTCACTTTCCTCTTGCTCGCCAAAGTATAATATTTATCGGATAATTCCTACCAGTGCTGGGAATACTGCAGAGCCCGGCAGTGTGTGTGTGTGTGTGTGTGTGTGTGTGTGTGTGTGTGTGTGTGTGTGTGTGTGTGTGTGTGTGTGTGTGTGTGTGTGTGTGCACTTGAGTTTGAGAGAGAAAAGAGAGTGAGTTCTGTCGGTGGCTGTGTGTGTGTGCGTGCGTGCGTGTCTTCTTGCTTCTGTGTGCGTGCTTGGAAAAGGTGCTCGTGTATACCTTTGGCAGGGTTATGAATGTCGGTTTTATGAGGCCTGTGCGTGTGTGCGTTTTGTGGACATGTGAACAAAGCAGATAACAAATGCCTGCCACATATTTTGAGGTGTGTCTACGTAGACTATGGACGTACAAGTGAGCAAATGTACACGATAAATAACTCATGTCATTTTTCCATGTACGTACAAATGTGTGTGTGTGTGTGTGTGTGTGTGTGTATGTGTGTGTGTGTGTGTGTGTGTGTGTGTGTGTGTGTGTGTGTGTGTGTGTGTGTAAATTCTCTGAGGATGTGTATGCGTGTTGCTTTGTGACTGTTTGATGTGTACGTCTTATCATGTATATTAAACGGTGTACGTTTCGCTGTGGTTTAATAATAGTGTGTGTGTGTGTGTGTGTGTGTGTGTGTGTGTGTGTGTGTGTGTGTGTGTGTATGTGTGTGTGTGTGTGTGTGTGTGTCGTGCATCGCCGGCCGGTCACAGCGACGCCTCTGAACTGGCCGGGATGAGTTACCTGGTGACGGGGAGGAGTCCGCTAAATCTCGCCGGGCTGCCGTAACGACCAGTTCGGGACATCGTTCTCCAGCGCCCGACGAGTTTTTGGCCCATTGAAGGAGGATATATTGGCTAACTTACCACGACCCTGTGAGGAATGGGCAGTGTGGCATCCTTCGTTAGCGGGAAATCAGTAAATGTTTTTATAGAGATGGACGGGATTGCGGTCTTTCATCTTGAGTTCAAATATACTTTTTTTCCCACCTAAACTTCAGGCTAGTGACAGGGGGGATGTGTGCCTTTATATTCTCTCTCTCTCTCTCTCTCTCTCTCTCTCTCTCTCTCTCTCTCTCTCTCTCTCTCTCTCTCTCTCTCTCTCTCTCTCTCTCTCTCTCTCTCTCTCTCTCTCAATGGCGTTTGCAGAATCTAACTTTACGCTCGCGACCCTCTTCTCCACTATCCTGTACTTGCCTTGATATGCTAGACATTTATGGGTCAGTAACGCTGCGTCCCTTCGTTATGTGTTAATTTTTTTCCCTCTCTTTTTTTTCGCATTCTCCACCGTCTCCATTTGCCACTCCTGTTTCTCCCTTTTATATCTTCATCTCATACATCATTCTTTCACTGGTACGCGTCCAGTCCGCGAACGACCTTTATTTGGGCTTGGTAATTGCATGTATTTCGTTTAATATTGATAACCTCTTCATTTTCCAAGGGTAGGTAAAGAAATGCGCCAAATTTCACTTTCGCCGCCTCCCAATAAGAGTATTTGCTTATGTTATTTCTATGCTAATTTTATTGGGCATCGGCTGGTCGTACGAGCAGTTTGCCTTTATGAGTTTACTATAACCTCCCTACTTTAGTCAAGGATATATAGGCAGGTGTGTCCAAAATTTAGACAGCTGTGACTCTCTACTTGGACAGGTG
>NC_087166.1:3155000-3160000 GCF_035594125.1 Scylla paramamosain
TGGCGGAGGCTGTGATGGGCAATGCAGGGGCAGGGGGACCTTGTGGTGGTGGAGAGTGATGTGATGGAGGCGGGAGTAGCGATGGTGTTGACGGTGCGATGAGTGAGGGTGACGTGTAGGACGATTGTACCACAGACGGTGTTGAAGGGGAGTGAGGATGATGATGATGATGATGGTAGTGGGTGGTGGCGGTCGATGATGACTTTCTATGATGGAAAGGAAAGTGAAAGAGATCCTGGGGTGGTTTGCCTAAGCTCTCCACACGCTCCGTCCCCACTCTACTGACCGAGACACTAACTAGCAAGGAAGGGGAAGACAATTCCGGACAATTACAAGAGTATGGAAGAATCTTACCCTAAAGCCTCTATCTCTTTCCCTTATTTCCTCTCGCCCTTCCCCACGGACCATTTAAAGCAAGATACAAATACAAGAAGTAAAATCAAACGAAAGAATAAAAAGAAATCTTGCAAAAAAAAAAAAAAGAGAGAGAGAGAGAGAAAGACAGAGAGAGAAAGAGAGAGAGATTGGAGTCAAAGATAAGCAAGCAGCAATTAGAGTTACAGAAAGAAATGTAGGGATGTGTAATGATGGCTTTCCCAGATCCTGGTTTCTATGATGTGAGTCTCTGCTGCTGAGAAACAAGTTATTCCTCCCGCCAGGACAATGCTGAGTGGGGCGGGAGGGGGCGGGAGGTAATGGCTAACGGGGGAATCTCTCACGTCCAATGTAGCTGAGCTCACACTGGGAAGAAGGGAGAATGGAGGAGGGAGAGGGCGCCTACTTTGGAGTTTTTTTTTTTTTTTTTTTTTTTTTGTAGTGGTTTCCAGTCTTCCGCTTTTTGATGAACTTTGCCCCATTCTCTTTCATGTTATAGTACTCGTAATGATTGTAGTGATATAGCAGTAATAGAAGCAGCAGTAGCAACACCAGTGGTAGCACAGTAGTGGTGGTTGTGGTGGTGGTGGTGGTGGTGGTGGTGGTGGTGGTGGTGGTGGTGGTGGTGATGGCAGTAGTAGTAGTAGTAGTAGTAGTAGTAGTAGTAGTAGTAGTAGTAGTAGTAGTAGTAGTAGTAGTAGCATTAAAATAGTAGTAGTAGTAGTAGTAGTAGTAGTAGTAGTAGTAGTAGTAGTAGTAGTAGTAGTAGTAGTAGTAGTAGTAGTAGTAGCAGTAGTAGTAGTAGTAGTAGCAGCATTAAAGTAGTAGTAGTAGTAAGGAGGAGGAGGAGGAGGAGGAGGTAAACGTGGTGGCGGTGGTAAAGGAAGAGTAGGAAAGAAAGTAAAAACTGGAATCGAAGTGAGAGAAAAAGTGAAAGGGAGAAAGAACAACCAGGACAGATGGAACAAGAGCGGAAGGAGGAGGAGGAGGAGGAGGAGGAGGAGGAAGAGGAGGAGGAGGAGGAGGAGGAGGAGGGCTTATCAACATATTTACGTTGCGTCAGTCACAACTAACGTCCTCGGAACGCGTCAGAAATCGGGATCGCCTTCAGAACCTTCTGCTCTCTCTCTCTCTCTCTCTCTCTCTCTCTCTCTCTCTCTCTCTCTCTCTCTCTCTCTCTCTCTCTCTTGCTCTCTCTCTCTGAAGCAGTGACTGGGAGGACCCAAGACCCTTGTGACTCCCACCCTAGCGGCTCCCCTTTCCCTTTCTTCCTTCTAATTACATTCACACCCTTTCTCCCCTCTCTTCTTTTTCCCCTGTACACTTTCCCCTCGTACACACGCTCTCTCTCTCTCTCTCTCTCTCTCTCTCTCTCTCTCTCTCTCTCTCTCTCTCTCTCTCTCTCTCTCTCTCTCTCTCTCTCTCTCTCTCTCTCTCTCTCTCTCTCTCTCTCTCTCAATTTTTCGTATTATCAGTCTTTTTCTTTCCCATTCTGAGTCATCAAATTTCTCTGGTCTATTTCAGAACGCAACTTTCCTTCCTTACACCGATCTGCACCTTGTCTTCCTTATCACTCTCCTCCTTTTCCTCCTTCTCTCCATCATTCCCATCTTCCTTCTCTTTTAAACAATAGCGACTCCCCGTTCTTGCTGCTCCTCGTTCCCTTGTCGTCCATCCTTCCCCTCTTCCCCTTCCCCCTTCGCGAGTCTCTCTCTCTCTCTCTCTCTCTCTCTCTCTCTCTCTCTCTCTCTCTCTCTCTCTCTCTCTCTCTCTCTCTCTCTCTCTGGATTCCTATCTCCCTTCTTTCTCTCCATATCTTTCCTCGGCTCGCTGATCTACAACTCCCACACCCTTTTTACTAGATCTTGCCCTTTTATCTCACCTTCGCAAAGATCGAAAACAAATTTATTATTGGATTCCTTTCTCAGGCAGCGCGAAAATAATTCCCCCAGATATTTCAAGGATCAAAATAGCTCCATTCGTCACCGGAATTCTGAGGAGAGTTTGCACCTCGAGGTAGAGGCCTTAAGGGCGACTCTGGCTTGGCCGGGGAAGGCACTTTATGTCTCTGTGTACCCCACTAGGCCCGGCGAATTTATCACGAACACTCCGACCTGGCCAGACAGAGCACAGGAGGGAAAATGAACAACTCGCCATAAGAGTAAATTCTCCTGATATCGTGTTAAAATTCTCGTGTGTGCGCCCCTAAATGGTGAGAGTGAATGTTAACATACTTTCCATAAGTAGATGATAGAAGGATGTGAAATGTGGCTGTGCACATATATGGCGGATTTGTGAACACGGATCGTCAACCTTAGTCGATTACATTTGCAAAGAAAATCAGATGAAATAAGGAAAAAAATGAAACTAATTTCATCATAATAGAGTAAAAGAGAAAAGAGAGGAGTAACAGCAATTGACAGATAAAAACAAGAGATCTATATTATCATATCAATAACATTACGCATGTACCCAAAACAAAACATTGCCACACTAACCTTTCAGTAACCTCAAGTCTAGACATGAGATGTGTTACACTGAATTTGTACTCCAAGTGTTGAAACCTTGCAGACAAATACAACTGACTAGAGCTTGAATTACTGCCTGAGTGAGTGCCGCTTGGGGCTTGTGTTTACCTCTCAACATGATCATCATTACCAGGCGTGGACAAAGACGGGCGGCGTGTGCGAGCTGTGCAAATTGGGACTGTACATGAGGGTAGGGCGAGACACACATCACCAAGATTAAAGAGGGACTGCTGCATAGCCTCTACATCTTTGTGATTCATAGCAGTGAATGGTGTAAATATTCTGGAACAGGTGCTGTGAAGGTGATGGCGGTGGAGGTGGTGGTTACCTATGGCAGGGGTGATAGTCGTGGTGGTGGTAAGGTGGAAGCGGTGGCGAAGAGTTGTGTGTTGATGTTGACGTTATTAATGATGCTTGCAGGAATAAAGTGTGATGCTGTTCATGCTGGTGAGGTGGAAGAAACAATTTTGATTATTGTTAAAACAGAACGTTAGGAATGGACATGGTAGTAGTAGTAGTAGTAGTAGTAGTAGTAGTAGTAGTAGTAGTAGTAGTAGTAGTAGTAGTAGTAGTAGTAGTAGTAGTAGGAGTACTAGGAGTAGTAGTAGTAGTTGTAGTAGTAGGAGTAGTAGTAATAGTTGTAGTTGTTGTTGTTGTTGTAGTAGTAGTAGTAGTAGTAGTAGTAGTAGTAGTAGTAGTAGTAGTAGTAGTAGTAGTAGTAGTAGTAGCAGTAGTAGTAGTAGTCGCAGTAGAAGAAGAAGAAGAAGAAGAAGAAGAAGAAGTAGCAGCCTCAGCAGCAGCAACAGTAGTAGTAGTAGTAGTAGTAGTAGTAGTAGTAGTAGTAGTGGCAGCATCAGCAGCAGCAATATCAGTAAGAGTAGTAGTGGTAATTATCTGAAACCGCAGCAGTTGTAGTGACTAGTAGTGGTGGGAATGGTGGGGGCTTAGCTAGAGGAGGAAGGAGAGGGAAGGAGGCAGCAGCAGCACCAGCAGTAGTTCAGCACAAATGGCTCTTGCAAAGGCTGTGTAAGTCAGGGCTGGAAGGTGCAGGCCGTGTTGGTATCCGGCGAGGCAGTTACAGAGCGCCGCCGTAAAGCATCGCCCCTCTGCCATCACTCGCCGCTCTGATTGCCTCCCAGATCGCCCACCCCTCACTCTTCCCGCTCGCCACTTTATCCTCCCGATGTGCACACTCTATACTTATACCAGATGAGATACTCCGCCACTCCCGGGGAGGAGAAGGGCGGGAAGGGTACTGCAGGCTGGAGGAGGATGGGCAGGGTGCAAAATGTCTATGTTTCCCCAGAAAATAATAAATCGGCTTCATATCACATGCAGAATAATGACCCAATTACCACAGGGATACTGGGGGCGGTGCAGACTGAGTCGGCACTTTACGTCGGCTCTTAATAAGAATACTTAACGCTGCTGAGCTCCTCTCTAACACCGCCATTAAAGTGAAAGATTAATATGTAGATGTCCCGTAAAAAAAGGGCCCTAACCTGGCAGCCTGGTCTTGATGTCTTACTTAATCCCAAGGCTCTTCCTCAGCCCGCCGTCCCTCACTCTAATTCTGGGCCCGGCGCTCTCTCCCCCATCACGCGGGAAGCTTGGCCATCACAGCTCTATTAAGCGCCCATCGCCCGTGGCTCTCACCTCCTCAACAACTCTCAGTGCCCATGATTGCCTTCGCCTTCAAGTTAATAAGCTCCAGCTCATGTTAATGCACCCAGGCCCCTCAGGTCACGCCCCTCGCCTCGCGAGAGCACCAACACCCTAACGCTCTTCACGTGTACGCCTAATTAGGTTACTCCGTGCAATAAAGAGTAAGCAAAATTGTTCACTTCTTTCATCGGGAACTGTTTTCTGTCACCATCTCTGCCACTTCCTTCAACATGCCCATCATCACCACCCCCACTTCTTCCCATCCCCAAACACATACACACACACACACACACACACTATTACCTTTAACCTTTATTCATGGTGCAGCCTTTTTTCCTTCAACATTTAAAGCATAAATTGAAGTGCATGTCTCTATTATCCAAGTTGGAGTATAATCTTAACATTATTATGATTATCCTCATCCTTAAATTT
>NC_087166.1:3162500-3170000 GCF_035594125.1 Scylla paramamosain
TTTATATTATTACTTGGCCACTTGAACACCAGTGAGGTCATGTTAAAAAAAATAAAGATAACAAAAATATAAAAATGTTGGCAGAAAATCACATGAAGTGTAATCTCAATTGGCAGACACCCGTGATTTAAGTCCACAAGTGCTACTCTCCCTTAGCTTCGGGTTTTAATAGCAGTCTCCACGCACCGCCCCTAAACAGACGCTCCCCGCCCAGCGTTACTTAAGGCTAAATAATCACGGTTAATGAAAACGTGATGTACCGCTTTTCATTACTGGCTGAGTCTTACGAGCTTCATTACAATAGTCATGCAAAACAGAGGACTAGCAGCATTCTAGCAACACTCACTGCTTATTCCTTTATTGTTTTATATCCTTCATCATTAAACACACATCACTTCCTAAAACATCTACAATTATGAGACGATTATTAGAGAAAATTATGAGTGCTTTCTTTGCATATTTATTTCTAAAGTTCATGAAAACACCCGTAATTTCACATACTTGTCAAAAAAGGGGTTCAGTTGAAAAAATATGGTTAATTACATAGCGCTACAAAGAGGTGGTGGAGAAAGACAGAGACAGAGAGACTCACAAGAAGAGCCTCCACGTTGGCGGGAGCGGAGGAACAATGCCCAGGTGGAGTGGGTGTTGCTGATTAGGGTGGGAGTGGCCGCCAGTAATACAGCTAATGAACACTCCAGCCGCCCGCCACACCTGCCCCGACACGAAACTACCACCGGAGCCAGAGTGGTATTAAATCACAATAACCCTCCTTATTTGATGCGGAATTGAAGCCGTTAATTGTAGTGTTGCATGTTTTGTGTTGCTTTTCACCCGCCATCCTCAAATCAGAGCACTTTAACAGACTAATTAGATAATGTTTAATGTTTGTAAGACTTAATGACACGCAGCATCCTCACTACGAGAATTAAGGGCAGGTTGTCATTAAGAGAGGAGTCACGTAATGAAAGGAGCAAAGGCATTAAGGACCAGGTTGTCATTAAGAGTACAAGTGTACATAACAAAAAGGTGAAATGGTAAGAACTAATTGCCAATTAAGGAAAAAACATGAATTACAGATTTTATACGAAAAAGGAAAAAAAAATTACAGTGAGGCATTATATAAAAAGAGAATAAAAATATCAATACATTATCACCTGATGGGATCCTTCGTAAGAGTTTAGAGATAAATAACTTAGTAAGAAATAAGACCAAACGTAAAATAGATGACATAAAAGCTACATTCGTATAAGCTAATACTTTAAAGAATCAACTATGAATTAAATTCCTTCTTTACATAACCCAGAAAAAAATGAAGATCACCACTAATCAATATATGCACTAACATGAGCACAATACAAAAAAGAAAAACACAGAGGTAAAATAACTAATATTATAAACTTATATTAACGATAAACAAAAAGAAAAACAAAGATCAAAGTTAACAATTACAATATTAACCTGTACCAGCACTGTGCATAGGAGAAAACAAAGCTAAAATAGTAAAATCACCAATAGTATCTTATCCAATGCCAGTGGTACACACACAGAAAAACAAAGCGCCAAGGTAACCAGTACAATACTAACTTACATCATCGGCACCAATGAGGCGGAGAAAAACTAACAGTAGGTAATAAAAAAAAAAAAAAAAAGAGAGGGAGGTACTGTACAGCAAAAGTAATCCTGGTAAAAACAAAAAAATCAACACAATACAGAGAAAGAGAGAGAGAGAGAGAGAGAGAGAGAGAGCAAGAGCGAATCGCACTCACGCCCAAACGGTGATTTGCATATTCACTGGATATAATTACATATTACAAGTGAAAGTCATTCCGCGTATATTAATGTCAGATGCGGCTGATTGATATGCTAACAGCCAATACGCGATGGGCCGAAAAATATCAAAACTACCGATAAAATCATCCACCACGAAGCTGCTAATATTTGGCGCTCAGCTTTCACGAAAAAAACAAAAAACCTATTTAATTATTCTTTTCGCTATTTGGCTCACAGCGCTGCCTCCTGGGCCTTGGGAATGACCGTGATGGCCGTGAGTGGAATGAGGGGATGAGGGGATCAGGTGACACTCTGCTATGAGGACAACTGAATTTCTCTCTCTCTCTCTCTCTCTCTCTCTCTCTCTCTCTCTCTCTCTCTCTCTCTCTCTCTCTCTCTCTCTCATTTCCATTTTCCTACCCCCTCCTCTTCCCTCCCTCGACTGGCTATTGACAATTAAAGACTTTGTGAAATATGAAAATCAATTGCAACGCGCCATGCCACTATTCTCCAGTGTGAATATTGCAATATGCCTCCTCTGCCTCTCCCTCCTCTTCCGCCTCCCTCTCATCCTCCTGCTTCACTTCCCTCTCCTCCTCTCTCTCCCAATTTTTTTTTTCTTCTTTCTGCTTAATCTCCTTTCTAGCAGTTCGATAAATTAATTCATCGACCGATACTTAAATGCCTAAGGAAGAGGGAAGGTGAGAGAGAATTCCACTTTAGCCCCAAATTCATGCTAAAACTCACCTTGCATGAGGCAAACTTAGCGCCTAGTTAAGGCAAGGTATCTAGAAATTTCGTAGTTAGGGCTGAGAGTATATAACTATATCAATATCTTAGGCGGCCTCTAAACCTGATATATATGCAGTTACCGAGCCATCCCGGGTCATGCAATACGAGCCCCCTTCATTTGGGTGTTGCGTGCACAGAATCCCTCCTGCCGCCCTCCCTTTGCCCCTTACGCGACCCCCTTTCCACCCCTTGCCCCTTTGCCCTCCCCTGCATGACGGAAGGGCCGGACACTCACGCATGGGAATAAATGCATCGGGGGTTGTGCTGAATATAAAGTAGGTGGCTTGAGGGTTCAGTATAGTCCCTCCTTTACCCTCTCACGCTCTTTCTATGTTTAGTTCTCCTACGTGAAGTACCTTATATTTTTGTCCTCCCCGTTCACGTAAGCCTAACAGTTTCTTTCCTGCTGCTCTTTCTGTTATCGCCGTGTGCCTTTCTGTTTCTTCCTTCCTCTTCCATTACTCAATTTTCACTTTCCCTCCACCACGCTGTCCTTTCTTTATATTTTCGCATCCGTGAGATCGCCTTTTCACCTCCTTCACACTCTTCCTTTCTTCCGTTCACTCCTCCTCCTCTCCTCCATTTCTTTTCGCCTTCTCCTCCCTCGGATCCTCAGTCGCACAACTCAACATCAGCAGAGTCTTAAACGAGCATTATTTCCCCTCTCGAATCCATCTTCATTTCCTTCCCTGTATATTTTCTCCTTAGGCTTGACATTACTGGATTTTCAGGCCAATCTTTGGGGGGATTTTCCAATGTTCTCCCTTCTCTGGGCCTCACCTTATTTTCCAATTTACTCGCTTTTCTCGAGAGCTTAGCTAAAAGGGAAAAGGAAGAGAAGCGAGGAAGGGACTACCAACCTCCCTGCTTTCCTGTAAACCTCCCTACTTCACACCCTCGTTCCTCTTCCTCCCTATGTATAGTTCCTACAAACCCTCCTACATCTGCAGCCTTCTAAAAACCTCCCTTCCTCGTATTTTTCCATCTTTATTAACCCTCCCTCCTTTCCTCACTGTTGTCGCCAAAATTCTACTTCTCGCACATTCTCTGTATACAACTCCCCCAAACCTCCCATCTCTCTCTCTCTCTCTCTCTCTCTCTCTCTCTCTCTCTTACTGCTCTACCTTTCTCAATTTCTGTTTCTCCGTAGCTTATAATTATCACCCTCACAGCTGTAGCGGGAACGTGCACTTCGACTATCGTATTATGGTTGCTGTTCGGGAAATATTCATGTTAGTTACAGCTATGGGAAGAGGATGCGGCGCTTCTTGCAGCGGCCGCATGTCGCCTACAATATATTGTTTTAATAGTCGTCAATCTTCATTCCACGAGACTCCCAGATGCCTTAACGGGCCTGTAGAGCATTTCCAGAGACGGTGATGCCACAGTTGGCTTTAGGAAGGGTCCAGGTGTAATTAGTAGTCGAAGTGGCCGCCACCTCTTCCCTCTCCTCCTCCATTTCTCCTCCTCTTCCTCTTCCTCCTCCTGTGCTTCCTGTTACTCTGTTACTCTCCCTCTTCCACCTCCTATTCTTCCTTCTCTTCTCTCCCTTCTTCCTTTTCCAGGTAGATTTGTTTTCTCTCTCTCTCTCTCTCTCTCTCTCTCTCTCTCTCTCTCTCTCTCTCTCTCTCTCTCTCTCTCTCTCTCTCTCTCTCTCTCTCTCACATGCACACAGACTACTACTGTATCGCTTTCCCACGGTTCTGTTCTACCTTTCCCTAGTATCTATTGGTCTGTTTCTCTTTCTCTTCCTCTTCCTCCCTACTACTGCTCCTCTCACTCCTTCTCTTCCCACCATCCGCTCCAGATAAAGTCAGATATAGCCTCCCCTGACCATTACCGGGGTGAAGGTTATATAGCCATTTATCGTGAGGCGTCTACTAAAGGGAGTGGAGGCTGCGTTATGTTTGATAATGCCGGAGCGCCTACTGCAGTATAACTAAAAATGATAAGAACTTCCATGGGAGGCCGTGCGCATGCGTTGGGCGGTTTTCAGTCCATGCTTCGGACGACGAGGGAGGAAGAGGAGGACGAGGAGGAAAAGGAGGAGGAGGAGGAGGAGGAGGAGGAGGAGGAGGAGGAGGAGGAGGAGGAGGAGGAGGAGGAGGAGGAGGAGGAGGAGGAGGAGGAAAGACGGAGTAAATGGAGGGGAGGTGGCTTGGAAACTTAGAAACACAAGAGAAAATGATTGGCATGAACTAGAAGTGGTACAGAGAGAGAGAGAGAGAGAGAGAGAGAGAGAGAGAGAGAGAGAGAGAGAGAGAGAGAGAGAGAGAGAGAGAGAGAGAGAGAAACATTTAATAAAAATAAAAACTGTCACACGAACCTATGTTGAGCAAAAATTCAGACTGGAACACACACAAAAAGAGAAAGAGGAGAGAGAGACTGTAGATATTAAATGGGGGAGGACTGGCTAGAGGGAGCGCCATATTGTTGGAGCTGGGAAAGGGGTGGGGCGCTACGTGATGTGGGTGGGACGAGTCTGGAAGGAGATGGGTGCGACTGACTGGGTATATACTTCTCCGTGGGTATTGGGAGTGGGAGTTACATTCTACAAGTCTGGTAAGGATTCAGTACTTGTGGGTTTGGAAGGGAAAGAAAACGATCAAGGAAGAAGTAGGAGTAACATAGCAGAAGCCGTGAAGGAGCATGTCGTGTGAGGAGACATGGATGCTGGTGGGTGAGGCGGTGAGGGTGGTGTCTGGGTGTCTGGATGCTGTCTTAATTAGAACAGAGGCGGTGAATTGGCTGTGAAGTTTTGAGATACGCGCTTAAGACGTTTTCTCCGTGTGTTTTTTGAGCATTAGGCTAATTGGGCGTTGCTAATGGAGTATTCGGTGTATTTTGGCAGAGTGGCTTAGCCTTTTGTGGAGGGATAATGAGAGCGTTCATTATCCATGCTCGCTTTCACCCTCCCTCTATCCGAATTTGCAGAGGGCGTTCAGATTATGCATATGTATACGTCTTTGTGTTTAGATGTATGTAAACAAAACGTGATGGTGCGTAAATTGCATGAATGTCCTTAGCTACGGATAGTAAATATACTTGTTTATACTTTTTGGTCTGTGCGGGCTGAAAAGAATGGCGGTGCTTGCTGACTTACGGTCCTTGATTATTTAGTAAACAAACACTGTGGCGGTTGCTAATGTGCCCCTCATCTTTACTGCCTCGGTCGCTTGCTGTAAGAGTGACGAAGACAAAAGGAAGAGTGACGGATTTTCATCATAGTTGACTATTATTTGAACTCCATAGAATGTTTAGAAAGACACAGAAAGAGGAACTGTGGGGAAGGACACGCGGTGATAAAGGGACTGCACACATAAATTGACTCAAAGTAATGGCACAAGCAGAACACGTGGAGTAAGAAGGGGATTATAGATAAGAATGAAAAAGAGCACTTAGACGGGGAGAAATATGAAACAGACGGCTGAGTGTCCAGGACGATAAGAGATAAATAAATACAAGGCAAGATGAAGAGCAGGGAGACAAAACGAGGAATACTGAGAGGGGAACTGAGGAGAAAGAGGACAGGAAGAGGAGGAGGAGGAGGAGGAAGAGATCAGGAGGAGGAGGAGGAGAAGGAGGAAGAGGAGGAAACTCGAACAAGGGAAGTTCATGAAAGAGAAGGAAGGAGAGAGAGAGAACGAAAATCATACGTATCAATGAAAGAATGTTAGAAACTGAGCTGTTGTGAATGGTGGGAATGTGAACAAAAAATAATCAAGGGCAAGAACAAGGATGTGGTCGACGACTAAGTACAAGATGAGAGGAAGAGGAGGAAGGGGAGGAGATGAGAAGAGGAGGAGAAGGAGGTAAAGGAGGAAGAAAAGTAGGAGGGGGAGAAGGAAGAGGAAGTGGCTGGGGGAGGAGGAGGAGGAGGAGGAGGAGGAGGAGGAGGAAGAGGAGGAGGAGGAGGAGGAGGAGGAGGAGGAGGAGGAGGAGGAGGAGGAGGATGGACTGGCAATAACGAGGACGTAAAGTGTAAACTCGGTACACTGGGCGTCTAACTGCTCGTTTCACCCAGAACCAAAACTTTTCTGCCACAGTAAATTTCGAGGTGTAATTCAAGTGAATTTCTCCGGCCTTTGTATATCACGGCGCGGCAATTGCCATAAATTATTGCAGGTGGGGCGAGGGTGTTAGCGAGGGCCGGGCGTCGTTGCTCATTTGTTCCTGCGGGCCGCGGTGCATTATGGGAGCCCCGCCAAGCTGTTATTGCCTCTGCATTACACATCTGGTACACTAATTACGTCTGGGATAGCTTGATGGCCTCCCATTGGACGCCGTTTGAAATGCCTCCGATAAACAACAACGCCCAAGGTGGTTGTTCCTCCGCTCACGTTCTGCTTCGGGAAAAAATGGTTGAGGCAAAAACAAATAAATCAGGCGGAGCAAAACCCAAACACCACCATTTAGGAATTCCCGGCATTTATGAAAAACTACTTTTTATAAAAAAAAACACGAAAAATGTAACAAATTCTACGTTGCCAGCATAAAATAAACTTTTCTTCCTGTCGCCTGAGATGAGAGGAAAGTTTAAAATTACAAGTCTAACAATTATCCCTCCATATTGTTAACTTTGCCAAGGGGGGAAACTGTAAACGTGTGAGTGTGTATGTCTTTGTGTGAGTGCGTGTGTCCGTGTCCGTGTCTCTGTGTCTCTGTGTGTGTGTGTGTGTGTGTGTCTGTGTGTGTATGAACCTTGTATGATATGCGGCTCCTGCTGTCACATACTTGCTCGCACGACTGTCTATACACGTGGATTAGATTAGTAAGCATCCGTCAGTCCGTCAATATCACGAGGAGTCCATTAGTTAGTGTGACTGTGGCTACACATGGCATGGCGGAGTGTGTGTGCCGGTGCGTGCGTCGTGCAGCATATTCGAATACGTCCTTCCGTCTGACTGTATGTATGTCTTCAAGCACCTATGTATG